>NC_048299.1:35710703-36003719 GCF_013100865.1 Trachemys scripta elegans | reverse complement strand
AAAAAAAAATCTCCAATGCAAAATGTTATGTTCCCTCTGCAATTTTTGTTGTTTTCTGCGGAATTATAGCGTGTGATATTTTTAATTAAATTTCAAGTTCTTTCCATTGTGAGATAGCTTTTGTATTAATCCAGCCTTGCAGAAAACATCCTTCAGTACAGCGGAAAACATGTGAACTATTCCATCTGCCATCCTCCATTCAACCAAGTGTTAACTTCAAAGCCTAGCTGGGGCAATTTAAAATGCTAACCTTATTAAGCACAACAATGAGAAACAAACACTCAGCTAGAGGTAAGGCACTTAGTTTGGCTTGGGGGCTTTTTGTTGTTTAAATCTCCCTCCTTCCTCCCCCATCATGTTTTCAGGATGGACTCTGGCCATCCATTCTCCAAAACAAGATTTTTCTGCGACACAGCTGGTTCACTTAGACCCAGCAGTGGAGTAAATAAGTTATTAATACTAGTTAAGGTTATTTGTAGTACCATAAGCTACAGAGAGAAGGCTGGAGGCAGTAGAGGTGAGAGCTCTTTGGAAGATGGCAGGTGTAAAGTGGAATGATCTGAACACAAATGAAGAAATTAAGAGAGTAGGATGTGAAATTGGAACAGGCTTGGCTGCAGTTGAAAATATTTCAGTGGTGGGGACACTACAGAAGACAAACAGATGACAGGATGCAAAGAAAATAATGCAAACGCAACCAAGGTCAGTCAGACCTGAAAGCCAACCACCAACTAGATGGCAGGACATCATAAGCAGGGACATGGCCAGGCTGGACTTAGTGGAGAAAGAAGCTATAGATAGGAATGAATGGCAATGCTGTACTGCTCACCATGTCTGTAAAGATGCTTTGGGATGAGAACAAGTAGAAGAGAGACCCCCAGAAGGAATCAAGCTATTTATTAGATATGTATGTCAGCCATACTTTGTCTTGCAGCAATATCCAGCATGCAGTGTTCCTGGAGCAACTGTTCCTAGAACTATGGCAAGCACATATTTCTTGTGTCTGTTTGGTTATTTCTAAGTAGAATGGGCGAGGGATGTACTGTGTATATTGGGTAGCTCCTAAGGCCATACATGGGAAACAGATTAGCATGTGTTAAGACAAGTACCCCTTTGAGGCAGGGAAGGGGCATTATAGCCCCACAGCTGTGCCCACCTGACTGCCCTTAGCCCCAGGGCAGTACGGCCTAGTGCCCAGAGTCAGTACAGCTGCTCTCCCTCTCAGGACTGCATGGCCTAAGGGCCAGAATCACTATGGCTGTCCTCTCTCGCAGGGCCACATGGCCCAGTGGCCAGCAGAGTCAACACGGCTGCCCTTCCTCGCAGGGCTGTGTGGTTTGACATCTAGAAGGGGATGGTCCCCAACCCGGGTAAGTTGAAGTAAAAGAACTGGGACCCTCCCTACTCCACTGGGTCCTAGCCCAGGGCACTGCCAGTGTGGCAAGTGTGCTCACCACTGGGTCAACAGGGATCCAACTGAAACACACTGACTTAGTGCCCGGTCCTACAACCGGATCAATGTCCCGGTCCCCTGGGCTACTTCCTACTGTGTCTTCCAGTGGCGTGGTCACTGAGTCTCCAGCCAGCGAAGCTCCCACTGGTTCCAATGTCTCCTAGATGTCCCCAGATAGCCATGTGGCAGGCCCAATCTCTGCAGTGTTGGGCTCCAGCAGCTCCTGGACAGGAACTTGCAAAGTACATCCTCTCTCTTCTGCAGTCCACCCTGACTGATCTGGGCTGCTCTCTTTTATACTGGTGCTCTAGTTGGAGCATGCCCAGCAGGAGTGATGCGGCGTGGCTTCCTATGGGGTTAACCCCTCCTTGTGCAGTGTGGGGCAAGTACACCCCGTCACATAAGGCTGGACTGAATGTCCCAGAGGCCACCGCAGAGTACCTTTTCAGCATATGTGAAGAGTACTGATGGCCAGAAAACTGGGATTTGTCACCTTTTGTAATTTTTCTCAGTGGGAAATCTCAAAAACGTGGGGAAATGTTATTTTCCCCAAACTTCCTTAATATTTTCCAAGGTTTGCAAGTTGGAAAATGAAGTGTTTTGTCTCTGAACACACCACCACTTTCAACACTCTGATACTGTTTTTCAACTTTTTCAAGTTTGAAAACAAGTGGAGGGAGGAGAACACAACTTCAAAATCAATAATTTTGAGAAGTTTAAATTTTCCAGAGGGTGGTATCCCAAAATTTTTCATTTAGGGTGATGGGGTTCGGGGGGAACTTCAGAAAACAAAATGCATCAAATGAGATTTTTCTGCAAAAAATCTTTAGTTTTGATAATTTCCCAATTTTAAAACTTTTAATTGGATTTTTTTATCATCATTATTATTAGTCCTAGTGATGAATCGTTTGCCAGACTTGCACTGGAGCTATTTAAAAGAATAATTCCTGAGGACATCTTCATTCAGTATAAATGTCCTGCTAGTTGCAGTGAAGGCAGGGGACACAAGACTCTATCAGCTTATGTTCTAGGCAAACTTGCCTTTGACTAATAGACATTCTCCTATTACACCAAAAAGCACTAGGCAAAGGTCAGTGCAAGAATCATCCAATGTCTCAAGCAGTGATATGTGATGTGTCCTCCAGGTCACCATGGACTGTGCCTCCAAACACACACACTTCCCATGCTGGAAGCAGATTCGAGAACACTGATAAAAGACTTTGGACCTTATACTTAATTCACTGACAGGACACTCCTAGAAGTCCTCAAATGGAGATGTCAGAAACATTGATCATATACCATGCTTCATTTTTACATGAACCAGTCTTAATAGTCAATATTAAAGTTGGTCAAATGATGAAAACAGTTCTTCATGAATAATGTATTTGATTATGAGGGGGAAATGCAATATATTTATTAATACGCTCCAACCCTTCTTAGTCTACATCCATTATATTAGATGTGAGGTCATATGAAGCTGAGAATCTAGTTTTATTAAAGTAAACTAAGAAAAACCTGAAACTCTAGGAAAGTGTTATAATCAATAACATTTACTTATTCTAATTCATGTTTGTTTCTGTGCAAGTTGTAGCACACCAATGAAAATCAGCCTTGAAAAAGGGAGGCAGTGTACATTTTAATTTTAAACATGAGGCTTTGTTGGAATGCCTTTATAAATTTCTCTGGTTTTGGAATGTGGCCTGTTCTTGAGATATTCCCTTATCATTTAGGCACTGATCCTGCAAATGTCTCCACCCAGCTTGGGTCCCTGCACCTGCATAGCACCACTCCTCCAAACCTGATGATGTTGGGACTCTGTGTGGGTACAAGGATCTGTTCATGCAGAAACAATTGTATGATTAGGACCTTAGGTCACAGTGAGAGTTTCATGGAGCTCCATCTGTTTAGCTTAACAAAGAAGGTGAAGGGGAGATTTGAGTACAGTCTATAAGTACTTACACGAGGAACAAATATTTAATAATGGGCTCCTCAATTTGGCAGAGAAATGTAGATCCAATGGCTGGAAATTGAAGCTAGACAAATTCAGACCGGAAATAAAGCATACATTTTTAATGGTGAGAGTAATTAACCATTGGAACAATTTACCAAGAGTTGTGGTGAATTCTCCATCACTGACAATTTTTAAATCAAGATTGAATGTTTTTCTAAAATACATGATGTAATAGATATTCTAAGAGATCTGCTCTATGAATTGTTTTGGGGAAGTCCTGTGGCTGTGATATACAGGAGGTCAGACTAGATGATCATAATTGTCCCTTCTAGCCTTAGAATCTATAATATTTTCTTTAATTTATATTCATCACCTTGAGCAAATGCCCACTTAGGAGTAGACTGTGATTAGCACACTGCCCTACCTGGAGTGGTATTGAGCCATAGCATACAAGGAGACCCTCCAGGAGGGCTTTTACCTCAGTCTCAATTTTGATTCAGGGTAAAAACAGTTAAGACATCTAAGACTCACTTTCAAAAGTCACTTAGGCACTAGGAAGCCTGTCACTTAAGGTGCTTTTAAAAAATTATTCTTGGTTAATAACTTACAGTTATTAGTAATTACTTATTAGTAATTACAGTTCCCATGTTTCTGTAAAGCATGCAATATTATTTGTGGGAGGGGTGGGTGTACAAGATAAATCCCTTTCCTTACCAGGATCCTTTTTCTAATTTTATTTTTAAGATTTCCATTTATTCCTTTCTTTTATGTCAGTGGATTTTTCCCCCTAGTTAAGAAACTTACTACTTGTAGTTTACAGGTGCCTTAGCCTTGTTTTTCTACATGTGTCTGCATCAAGATGTTCCATGACTAAAATGTAAAACCCTTATGTACTTCAGGAGAACAGGAACATTTGCCACTAGAGACTGTTAACCTTCCCTTGGTGTCATTTTATAAGGCAAGGTTGCTAAACATAGTTGAAAAATAGTGTCACTATTCCATGTTTGCCCACCTCCTCAAAAAATTACTAATTCTTAAAACCAAAAGTTACCTCTTTTTAACCTGTCAGGTGTCCAAACAGATTCCTGAAGACCAATGATCTCTTGCTATTACCTATATTATAAGATGATGTTGTGAGTGGGTTTTTTGTTTTTGGTATGTTACAGAGACAACAAAACACAGAAGCTTCATTAAGTATTGGAAGCAAAATAATCGCTCCCTTCTGCCAGTTTTAGTTTGTTCTTGGGTCAACTTTGCATCCAAATCCTAATCATTATTAATCTGCAACCTTCTAGGTAATTTTGCCAATGAATAATTTGTTTTTCTAAGTTACAACATTAATTTGTACAGAAGTAAAATTAAGGTTATACATGGTTTCTGCCCATGATTGCATAGTCCTGCAAAAGCATGATATGAATCGTGGTTAGATATGCAATTTTGTTCCAATCTGATATTAATTCAGAGTTTCCCCTCTTAAAAAGGAAACAGGTCAAAGGATATACCCTCTTGGGTATACATGGGGATTACACACCTGTGATTAATCTAACAAACTGCTGGAGATGTGATTGTTTCTTCATAGAACTGCAGCTGAAATAACAGTTCTTTGGCAGTAAAATAAATGTAACCCCTTGTGGTGCCCCTAGACATACAAGATAATTACAACAAAGTACATTCATAGGGGGTTAAGACCCTCCTGCTGCATCATTAAAATAAACGGACCTGTGATAACTGATGCAGCCATGGGAGTGCCAGAGAGGAGCATGGCACTCAAAAGATGAAAGAGGTCTGTTCTCCTCTTGAAGCATGCATGTGACTTCCATTAACCTTAGTGGAAACTGAGACTTGTATTCAAAACTAGAGGGAAAAGTAAGAGACAGGTCTTGTCCCACTGAAGACAGTTGGAGTTTTGCCTTTGACTTTAGTACAACAAGGATTTGGCCCTGCACTTTGAAGATTTCAATCTAAATTTAATTCAGATCCAAAATTTCATAAAGTCATAGAAGTTAGAGATGGAAAAAATCTACTAATGATGGAGTCCATCCTGTTGTCAGCCCAGGCTTGATCCTTGCAGTATATATCCCCTTGCTCTGTCCATTCTAGTTGTAAATGCCTCCAGTAATGGTCTTTCATTACTTTCTTTGGGAGGCTGTTCTTCACTCTAGTAGATCAGTGGTTTTCAACCTGTGGTCCGCAGACCCCAGAGATCTGCAGATTATGTCTAAGATTTCCCAAGGGGTCTGCACCTGCATTTGAAATTTTTTAGGGGTCCGCCAATGAAAAAAATGTTAAAAACCACTGTACTAGATCTAACAACCAGGATGTTTTCCTACCATTCCTCCAGAATCAGAAAGAAATGCATTGGTTCACATTTCAAAAGTTGTCTTAACTACGACAAAAACTAAAAGCTTTTTTTAAAAAACCAAAGTCTTAAATTCCTTGTAGGAATCCATTTACACATGCAAGTTTGTCTGTCAGGCAACCATGTTCTAACAGTGTTAGGGGAGTATGATGTTATTATGCAACTTTCGACACAGTCTATTTGCCTGTATAGATGGGACCCTTAGCTAGATGAATACATCACATCAACTGCATCCAACCAGTGAGCAGGGAATCTGATGTTCATGCTATAGGAGGTCTGAGTTCCAGGCTCAAACTTGTTTGGAACATGTGGAAGCAAGTGTGATTAGATTTGGGAGCAGCAGAAGACAGAGCTTTTCCAAAAATACATTCTTGTACATACAACCTATATCAGGCATGATAAGTAACTATAGCCAACTTCATTGGCCAGAAGTAGATTTGACTCCTCCCAATGTGAGACCTGGAGAGTAAAAAGAGTAAAGCAAAGGTGTGGGAGGGAATCCTTAGTTTTAGAGATGCTCCTTTGTCATGGGGAAGAAAAAGTGGAAACTATATATTAATTTACCACAAAATTACAAAATGCAGGTTTTAACACATTTTTAAAGGGCTATAATTTAAGGTGAAATGTATTATTGGACTGTGCACAACAAAGTATGTGGTTTATTCTCCATTGTGTACCACACATGTAAAGAATAAACCCTGAAGAATAAGAGAACTGAAAGTAAATACAAAAAAAAAATTAAAAATGCCAATAAAAGCTACTGATTTAAAGAAAATTTAAAAATACACTAAGTGAAAATGACCACTTTCTTCCATTGTTATGAACTGTACGTGACTGTATATACTGCTTTAAAGCAATATGTGTGAATTTCACAAGGTGTTTTTTTGTTTTAGTTTTGGTAACAAAGCATCACTGACAATTCTTTACAAATCTCGTGGGGGTTTTCACAGGGGGGTTTCTGCCAAAAATATCCTGTTCTGCATTTGGACAATTTTTCTTTACAAATTAATTACCATGTCTTAGTACAAAGAGTAAGATAACAAAATATATTAGCCAAAGAAAAGCCTTTGATGTTCTGGGACTGGAACAGGCCAGCTCAAGGGATTGGAATGGAATACAGAGGCTTCATCTTTAGGTTACCGGACTGAATCCAGCCCAAATAAGTAGGGATAGAAAGTCACTATCTCGTGACTATTTGGGGGCCTTGGTGAAAGGAGTTGATACTTTATAGACCTGTCTACCAAGCAAATTATATTGTACATAAGGATCGTGTTATAACATGATAGGCCCCTGGTTTGGCCCTGCCTGTGTAGAGCAGGGCAAAGCCATATCATGCTTGTGTAAAGATCAGGGCTGTAATAGTGTTCTGTAATATGGCTGACATGATTTAGTACAAATCCAAATAAATATTAACATATGTTCAGGATGCCATTGTAGGTACAACTCCACAAGATAGTAACATTTCCTGTGTTAATGGTCAGTTTCCTCATGGATAAGTGTCCACATCACAATCAGGGGCGGCTCTAGCTTTTTTGCCGCCCCAAGCACGGTAGTCAGGCAGCCTTCGGCAGAGCGCCTGCGGGAGGTCCCCGGTCCCGCGGATTCGGCAGCATGCCTGCGGGAGGTCCCCGGTCCCGCGGATTCGGCAGCATGCCTGCAGGAGGTCTGCCGGTCCCGCGGCTTCGGTGTACCCACCGCTGAATTGCCGCTGAAGTCGTGGGACTGGCAGCCTGACTGCTGCCCTCACAGTGACCAGCAGGGCGCCCCCCGTGGCTCGCCGCCCCAGGCACGCGCTTGGAGCTCTGGTGCCTGGAGCCGCCGCTGATCACAATTGCATTAATCGGTACTCTTATTGGCAGTGCCACATGCTGTAAACGGGCATAAAGAATGAACTACCCTCCCACCCCTAGAGATGTTTATTCCAGGTCAGGGTTGAGGCACAATGGTACAGTAAGGAAAACTTGTATTTTCACCTCCAAACTGTGCCACTGTAAATAAATAGAAAAATACAGTCTGCTTTTCCTGAACACTAATATTTACCTAGATTTTAAAAATATATTATAATAATGTAATAATGGACCAGATTCAGTCTTCATTAACATTTGTGCAGGCCCCCATCCTCTTCAAAGAAGTTCTACACTGTAACGAAAAGCAAAATATGATCCATTCTTCTGAGCTCAAATACAGAAAAAGAAACAAATGTGAGTTAAAGACAGAACAGAAGCCTGCACTTCACACTTTCTGTGGGAAATGTCAGACCTTGAATACTACTTCAAAATAACTTATTAATTTTATAACCTAAGTTTGAAGAAAATCTTAATGGAAATGAATAGCAAATAAACAGTAAATTAATGAAGTAATAATGTAAAGTCTCCTTTTGAAGTTGGTGAAGTCTAACATACTACACAGTACACTGTCATTACAATCTTATGTCAGTGGGAGTTTTATTTTAAAACGCACATCTAACTAACCTAATACAGTATGCTGCACAGATGCAATGTTAGAAGGCTTCATGAAAGAATAGTTTACACATGCAAAACAGCTCTTTTAAATTGAGTATTTCAACAAATTATTTTATCTTCAGTACATCCTTTCTGTAAATCAACCTTTTTGACTTTGCAAAAAAAATCTGTATTTATCATAAAGGTTGTATTTATCAGTTTGGCACTCATTTAACTGCAAATATTCTTTAAAAAGTGTTCTCAGGATGATATGTTGTCTGATAAGGATCTTTCTGAGTTGAAATTTAACTACAAACAGGCTTTGTTGTATAATTTAGCACGGCTCTGTCTGTTCTACCCTATAACTGTACCACTGTTACATACTTTGGTGAACTGAGACTAGATATTTTTTAGTTATTGATTGTTTCATATCTCTTTGAGTATGCTCATTTTTTTAATGGATTTTGACATGTCTGTACAACAAAAAGCTCATACTTATCAAATTCTCACCATCTTCTCGTGGCCCACCTGAACCATTAATGCTATGACTGGTACTCCTCTTCTCACTTCTCTTCCTGCTACTATTCAAACTTCTGATGGCACCATACAACATTCTCTGTAATTTCTTATTCCCTTCTTTTGTGAAACCATTGACTCATCACCAACAACACAATAGCAACTCCCTCAGATGCTAAGGCCTTTGCAAGGGACTCCTAGATAAAGCCAAAAGGGGTCATTGTGATCATCCAGTCTGATCTCCTACACTGGACTTCTTAAATCAATTCCTGTTTGAACAAGAGCATATCTTTTAGAAAAACACCCAGTCTCCCCAAGTTATCTATTGTTTTCCACCCAATGCTTCAGGATTATGACTCTGTCTTACTGTAATTTTGTACTAAACAGGCTAGCCAGTTCTGCTCATATAAAAGAACTGTAATTTTATGGTGTCTTTCCCAAGTGTTCTTCAGAGTGATCTCTGAAGAACACTTGGGAAAGACACCATAAAATTACAGTGGAATAAATAGCAGTGGAAGAGAGAAATTCAGAGACACCAACAAAGAAGAGAGCTGTTTTCAGCTAAGTTCAGAAATGAGTTGAATAGCCTGAAGGCAGGACTTGCAGATAGGGCTATACTGAAATTCAACTTTTTAAATATTTTATTTGACTGAATTCTGGTCAGAATTTTGATATCTGTCTCTAGCTGAATAATTTTTCAGATACCAATTTGAAGCTGAATCATTAGGAACAGGAAGTATATCCTTGCCTTGCATCGATAGTATGGCCATCTTAGGCATTTCTTCTCCTCTCAGTCCGGTCTGAAGTTAAGAAGGAATGCACATGTACTTGGGGAAATTATTCATGGAACCTGTTACCAAGGGAGTTGGCATCAAATCATAGAAAGGATACGCTCCAAAGACTAGATAAAAATTAGAGTGCCACATTCCCTATTGGTTTCAGTGGGGTCCAAGCAGGGCAACAGAATTAGTATCAGAAATTTTACAGTGGAAAAGAGTAATAAGGAAATTCTACTGTCCCTTTTTTTTTGTGATTTTCTAACAAGAATTCTTTTATTTAAATGATTGTTTCCAGAAACAGGGTTCTGAATGCTTTTATAATTAAAAAAAGCCAGGTTTGAATTATAGAAAATAGGCAATTCCTACTGATAAGAGATGGGATCTGGCAACTACTGGTTTCAAAGGATGTGTCATTCTCCAGTTACAAGACTGATTGAAGACAAGTATGGAAGAAGGACTGCAATGGGTCTTTGGAAAGAAAAATAATAAATAAATATATTTAAATTAATTTGGGGGGAAAACATTAACTAAACTAGAGAATTTTCATATATGATAAAAAAACACTTTGACCAGAATCTTTATTCTAAAGCCCTGCAAGTCATTAATTCAGTGTAGAAAGCCAGCAGTGAACTTAAAGGAAATATTGATATGAAGTATTAAGACTTGGAGAACTAGAGGAGACCTGTGGAGCAAGCCCCAGAAGAGGAATCGGACACCAAATCCCCAGTGCTGCAAAGAGAACTATGTGGCCAGATCCCTGGGCCCACACAGAACCCTGATGACTTCAGTTTGGCTCCTGGATTCTATGGCAAGAGACTTGATGTAATTTATAGTACACTCTCTTCCTTCCCCACCCCCCACTCCCAAGAAAGTAAAGACACCAAACGAAAAAAGGAAAAAACTAAAATGTTAAACACGAACTTCTTTAACAATCTCTTTTTCTCTCTTCCACTCTATTTGTATCGTTTTCTTAAATGGAAAGCTCTTGCTTGGTAATCTCTCAGATGGTATCAAATGTCCTTAGTCGAGAAAAAATTTAGGTGGTAGAGCTTAGCTCTCAGGTTACATTGCTAAGTCTAGTTCTGTTTCTTCTTAAAGCAAAACAAGATAAATGCGCACAGGAGGAGAGAGAGAAAACTTATAGGAGACTGGAGACAGACATTGCATTTTCCTGTGCTCAGAGTTTAGAAGTTGGAAAATTACAGGCATAATATACAGCCCTTGTTAGTCACTCCAGAATCTGGAAAACTTTTACCAGAATTAGACTGCCTCCCTCACTCCTAACTTACCTAGTGTTGCAAAGGCAGATGTGTCCTAGCTGCCTAAGTCAGATTCCTGTTAAACAGAACACAATACATAAATAAAAACAAAAAATAAGGTGGAGGTGGAATTTAACACACTGGGGAGAAGGGGGCTAACAGAAACCTTAGATTCACATCCCAGGAATTGCTCAACAATCAGTCATACAAACAGGGATCCTGTGACTCTAAGAACCCTTTGATGCCAGTTGGCAAAGGATTGACTGTTCTGTATCGGCAACTCTTATCAGGCCTGACAAACTCACTACATCTAAGACTTTGCTGTCATAGTATTTATCATAAAGAATGTTGTATGAGATCTTAAATGAAAGCAAAGTTCATGCTGATCAATCACATAATTATGAAATGTAAATACTGATTATATTTAAAATTATGTCTATATGTTGGAAATGTCCTACTTTGCAGAGGTGAAAAACTGCCCTTGCCAGACAGAGGGATGTGTTTTCAGATGTCTGCCTAGGTTCATATGTAGATTAAGCATTGTAAAGCCAACACAATGAAAGCCCTATTTACATGTGAAAGTCAAAGGGGAAAACAGTTCAACGGCAGGGAGGATGTGAAACAACAGGAGTATGGGAAGCTACATTGGAGCCAGCACCCCAGGAAGGGAGCCATGGGGTCATCCTGTCTTTGGGGGGAGAAAACTATGAATTTTGGGAAATAAAATGTCTTTTTGCTTCTCCTTATATCATCCATCAGTAAGGAAGCAAAAAGGACCACACTTTTTTGCATTCGTGTAAGTTGGATCCTGGCCATGTGGGCTAGTGGCATTGGGAGGTTGCTCTGGGAGAGAAACTGCTTTATGATGTAACCTGTTAAAAGTTAAGTTTACACTCTAAGAAGCATGTAGTACCTTGTTTTACATGTAACCTGTTGTTCTTATTCTCCTTGCTCGCCATCTCTTAAGTCTTAATCTCTGTAAATAAATGTATTTGTTTTCACTATTTGTAAATTCCAGTGCTGTGTTATAAAGGACCTGATCCTGACTTGTATCCGTCAGCTGTGTGTACACTCTCTCTGGGGACAGCTTACCTAGTAATTACAGTGAGTGTCTCGTGACAAGGCTGAATACTACAGGGCGGATGCTTCTGAGAAGCTTGGGGACTTGAGTACACCAAGTGTTAACCTGCAGGGCAAAGTAGGGGCTGGTAGAGCTCTGACTGAGGAGAGTGTTTGAATGGCAATGTCAGGGAACTGACATCCCGCTACCAAAAGGAAGACTCGCTCACACTGGAGGCAGGAGTGTAACATGGTGACTCAGTCCTGGACACCTCAAGAAAATGTCACAGTTGCCATCTGGTTCCCGCTCCTCCTCTGCTCTGAATGAGGATCAGGAAAAAGAAGGGCCAGTGACGTAATAGTAAATCCTTGGGTCCAGGGGTGCTGGAATAATTTTTATAGTGGGAGATGATGGAAACCATGTATTTGATGTTTATTATTACTTCAAGCCAGGGGTGCAGCAACACCCCAGCATCCCTAGTTCTAGCACCACTGCTTGGGTCTCGGTATGTTAGGCTAGTGGTGGCAGCAGTCAAGACAGTGATGTTGATGCTAGTCAGTGTGATATGATATTCCCAGCTTCCTAAGTGACCTTCAGGAAAAAAAAAAGCTTGCAACCTTGTCCCATCAAACCTATCCAAGCAAAACAATGCCTGATGGTTATGTATACATATGTCCTTTCATCTAAAGAAGGTTTTAGTCGGTTGCTATGAAAATTCTGATACTGTTACAGAAGCCTTGAAAAACTCTAAAGGTTTTAGTTCCCACAGATTGATTTACACCATTCGTTTGGAGGGGGAGTACAGAATGGAGTCAAATAACTTTATAAAACACATTCATAGGTGACAGGAAGGTCACTTTAACCCAGCACCACTTTGGACAATTAAGATTTTACCCCAGCGTGGCACTCAGCACACCATTTATTATAATATTCACACACACAAAAACTACATTAAAAGCCTAAGGTTAAGGTTGCAAAGTTAAGCATTACAAAGTTAGGAAATGCCAGTGTGACAGTGTACCCCATAAGGCTTTATGAGGGGGGGTGCTTATAAATGTATGTAGGACATAACTGGAATATGTTTTGTGCTGCCTGTGCCATGTAATATATCTCTGTAAAGGTTATGGTCTACTATATCTATTCATCCTATTTGTACATGTATATCATTTTCTACTTGAGGTTAAGAATATGGGCTGCATGCTGGCTTGGTTTCTAAGTAAGCTTTGTGAGGCATTTAGTCAGCTTCTTTAGGAAGGAATTCGCCAGGTTAAGTACCTGATCAGGAAACACTTGGGGAACAATGCATCTTGGAATGCTCCAATCCACATAAGAAGTCTTCCTGGAGACATGCAAGATACCATGTGGACAATGGCTTCGGCTTGTAAAGACTGAGTCATGCAGGGACATGTGACTTGCCCAGGTGACTCCAGAACTCCATCTTGGAGCTGGACTTTGCATAGGAGGGCGGAGGGGGGTCTCCACCCACAAGAGAGAGTCTATTTAAACCTGTGGGAGACCCCTCCATTTTGTCTTCAGCTGGCTAAAGAAGGAGCCTCTCCACCCCCCAAGGATACTTGAAGGAAACTGAAACAAAGGACAATAACTGCAGGGGTTGTGAGTGATTGCTGGACCCAGGCTAAAAGGAGATTAGCCTGTAAAAGGGAGCATTCTGGAACTGGTGAGGAACTTATCTGTATTTAGTTTGATTAGACATAGATTTGCACGTTTTATTTTATTTTGCTTGGTGACTTACTTTGGTCTGTCTGTTACTGCTTGGAACCACTTAAATCCTATTTTCTGTATTTAATAAAATCACTTTTTATTTAGTAATTTACTCAGAGTATGTATTAATACCTGGGGGAGCAAATAACTGTGCATATCTCTATCAGTGTATAGAGGGCGAACAATTTCTGGGTTTACCTTTATGCAGGGTAAAACGGATTTATTTGGGTTTAGACCCCATTGGGAGTTGGGCATCTGAGTGCTAGAGACAAGCACACTTCTGTGAGCTGTTTTCAGGTAAACTTGCAGCTTTGGGGCAAGTGATTCAGACCCTGGGTCCGTGTTGGAGCAGATGGGAGAGTCTGGCTCAGCAAGACAGGGTGCTGGAGTCCTGAACTGGCAGGGAAAACAGGAGTAGAGGTAGTCTTGGCCCATCAGGTGGCAGCTCCCAAGGGGGTTTCTGTGATCCAACCCATCACAGCCAGAATTAAGGTTGTCTGTGCAAACCTAATTCAGCCCCCTTGTGCATATGCATTGTGATACAGTCTTTAATTACATTAGCTTATGCAATTTTTTTCCACAGAATGCCTGCCTAATTCAGTGCCCAGGATGAGCCTATTCTGCAGATGAATCAAGGAAGGCTGTTGTCTCTAGGACTCTATTTTCCTCCCTCTTCTCCCCAGCCAACAGGCTCCCCTCTTCTGTCCCATTTCCCTCACTGTCTCCCAGCTTTCCTACCCAACCAGTCCCAGTCTCTCCTTCTCCCCACTCCCAGTCTCCTCACGTCACCAGTCCAAGATTTCCCTCCTTATCTGTTCCCAGTCTCCTTGCCCAGACAATCCCACTCCCCCACATACCTCAACTCCCATTCACAGTTGCTCCTCCCCCTGACCCAGTCCCACCAGACTGCTCGTTCCAATCTACTTCTTTCCTTCTCCTTGGTCCACCTTTTGTCACTTCCTGCATTCAAATCAGTTACCTTCCTCCTCCATGATAGAGTTGGGCATCTGCCTGGCTGTCAGAAGGGGCATTATAGAGAGCACTGGAGAGAAATGTGCTCAGTGCCCAGCCCAGAGCACCTGGAAGTAGTCATTACAGGGAAAGTCTGGCTTAACTTGTGTAGGCCTGGGCTGGAGCCTGCTCATTGAGGATGTCGTATGTGCACTCTAGTCATGCATAGGAACAGTGGAGCATGCTTAGTCTCTCTGTGGCGATGGCACACGTGTAGTCTGGTCAGTGCTAGGAGCAATGAGATGCTGGAGCATGCTCAGTGAAGACAATCTTTGGAGATTTTAGCTGCTAAAATTGAACTCCCTACTGAGCATGTTCAAACTCACTTTTCAAAGGCTTATAGCTAGGGCCCTACCAAATTCGTGGCCATGAAAAACATGTCACAGACCGTGAAATCTGGTCTTTTGTATACTTTTACCCTATAACAACATTTTCTCAACCTGGGGGTCCCAACCCAAAAAGGGGTTACAAGGCTATTGTAGGGGGTTGAGGTAGTGCTACCCTTACTTCTGTGCTGCCTTCAGAGCTGGGTGGCTGGAGAGTGGTGGCTGCTGGCTGGGCGCCCAGCTCAGAAGGCAGTGCCGCCGCCAGCAGCAGCGCAGAAGTAAGGGTGGCAATCCCTGGGTGGCAATGGTGGCAAGACCAGAAGAGGCAATCCCACCCTTACTTCTGAATTAAGGGCTTTACATGTTTATATTTTGCCATTTTCAAATACATATTCATGCTTTGTTACACCGTAAAACTTAAGATTTAAATATCTGAAACCATGAAATTCAAGATTTTGAAAATGCCATGACCATGAAATTTATGAAAATGGACTTTGAATTTGGTAGGGCCATGCTTATAGCTTAGCTTAGCCAAATCTGGGGGCAAATTTCACAGGAACAGCAAAAAGCACATCCCTAACAAAAAGGCCACCACTCTGCCAAATTTCAAGTCCCTGTTCCAAAGCATAGGTCTTGCTACAGCTTTTCAAATAAGCTAGCCAGAAATTTTTTAACATGGACAAAACAATGTGTTTTTTCCCTAGCCCCATTCTTGGAAACAGTTGAACTCTTTTGACAGAAATTTTCCAGAATAATTCAGTGTGACTCAGACACCCAGCATGGAAAATTTCAGACCAAAGAATTAATATTTGGCAAAGTTATAAGCAACTGAAAACAGTCCTATTATGGTAAGTTTTGTTATAGGCAGTGCTACCAGCTCCGCTAATAATACTTCACATTTCTATATCACATTATTGTTTCAAAGCAATGTACAAACATTAATCTTGTAACTGTACATTTTTCTGAACTTTACATTTTTCATCATCTGTTTCCATAACCTTGGGCTACTATATGTAAAAAGAATAACTTACAAAAATAAACAGTGCAATCACATCCTATAAATATCTTCTACTATATTCATGATCAGATTAGCAAGACAAAAACTCAACTAGCTGCCTACTCCAATAGTCATCCAGGTAGGCCCCTATCTTGAAAATTGTTACTCAGGTGAGGTCCCATTGACCTCAATAAGGGTACTCACCTGCTTAAAGTCAAGCATATGTGTAAGTGTTTTACAGGATCAGGACCTTAAATGGTTAGGTCTTTCATGTTCCAATGTTTCCTTCCTCAGCGCTGTCATCAAAGGACTGATCCAACTTCCATTAAAGTCAGTGGAAAGGACTGATTGGAGACTGGCTCAACCTGCAGTTGACAGCAAGCCTGTGGCTATTTGCAGAGAAAGCCATGTTCATTTCTGCCTGTATGGCCGATAGAGACGGTTCAGATAAAGGGATATAATTCCCCAGATTCTCTGCTGCCTTGTACCTTGTGTAGTCATTTCACACCTGTGCAAAGTGGATGTCAAACTTTGCCATTCCAATTTGGTAATACACATAGGTCCAGATCCTCAGAGGTATTTAGGCACTTAACTCCTGTTGATTTCAAGGGGAGTTAGGCATCAAAATTCCTCTGATCTGGGCCATACTCAGTGCCTGTGCTAGCCCATTGGGGACCCTAAACAGGAATATTTTTTGGTCTCCCCCCATACTAAAAAAAGCAAGTTCTTATAATAAAAAGTGAATAGGGTGGCCCCTTGAGTACTTGGGGTCCTAAGCAATTGCTTAGTCTGCTTATGCCTAGTGTTGGCTCTGGCCCTACTCACTTTGCAGGGGGAGCAGAAGGAGAATCAAGCCCATTGACTCCAGTAGTGTTGCCAGAGCCACAGGTTTTGCCACTGATTTAGATAGTTTTCCCCCTTCACTTGTGGGTAGGCATATTTTGGGATGTTTTTACAGCTGTTGGCTGCCCAAGCAGAGAGAATTAGCTGATCATAAATAGTAAGTTACCAGTTAAGGCTTCTTTTCTCTGTAAAACATCTGTTATTCGTAACTGCTCTTTTTCCACTACCTTTTTCATCATGCCTCTGGTCCATGACATTTTTAAAAATAAAATGTTTGATTTATTTTTTGAAAGGTTGTATGAAAAGCCTGCCACCTTTACTTGCTCCAAATACAAGCAAAACAAACTCTGGGGATAAATTAGCTCATAAAAATGATGTTTTGTGTAGAAATATCATTGATAGTTCACCAATAATATTTTCTATCACCAGTTACTTAAATGTCCTGCGATATTGGGTAGTAGAAGGGAGCAGAAAAGTATAAATAATTAAAAGCTCAGATTTCCCTAGACCATCTATTTGTTGTTGTCTTTGCTGCCTTGTTGTCCTCCCATCTAGAAGGGCTAGGCATAAGGCAGTCAATGGAGTGCTCTACTTTTCTCCTCTCACCTTTTTAATATAGCTCCATATATAAAGTTAAAGTTCTGCCATGCTCTGTGAAATAGCTTTGGGCACTGGTTAGATACATTTTATTAGACACATATCAAATAGTATTAAACACCAAGGTTTATGAAATTTTTGATTACTATTTATAATCTGTGGGTGTGATGGACAATTTATACCTACAAAATATAAATGCCTTTCGATTCTGCATATAATGCCAGTTGTAGGTATGTTCCATGGCATGTTTGAAGTGTGGCGTCCCACAGCTTTTCATTTAAATATTTAAAGGTAACATCTCCACTAACACCAGTGTAGATTGTTTAGAATAAACAACGTATAGGGTTGGTGGCATAGATTTGGTAGTTTTGTAGCCATTCTACTTTGAATGTACACACACAAATTTTATGTTTGATATTTTTCTCAATACATTTCTAATTTTCTTCAATATACATATATATATATATATTTTTAAAAAGCTACTGACACGCTGCCTCTCTCTCCCGGTCCCCACACCCATGGTGACTTTTCCACAGGGGAGCTATTACATTCTGCCAATCAGAGTTAATCTGAATCTAGGAGTGTATTAATTTTTATAGAGGTACACAAACCCCCTTCATATTATGCAATATAGTCTCTATTCAGTGTGCATGCATAGCTCCCATTAAATTTAAATTGTAATTATGAATGTTCATAAAGGAGAATAACTCCTGCATTTTGCCTCTTACAAGGCATGTGCTGTTCCGATATATATTTTTAATTGATTAAGAGGTGGGAGCAGTAATTGTATCTGATCCAAGTTTAAGCGAAAAGCCTCTTTATTAGACTACATACAGTAAAACATTATTCTAGGCAAAATCCCAAAGGCATTTTTCATCATCAGGTTAAATGAAAAGAATAAACGTTTTAAAGTATCCTAGAAGTATTTGTAATTTAAATTAGAATCTATAGTAGAAGAAGGTGAGAAGAATCCTGTAAAATTAAAGGATGAAAGTGATTTTTTAGAAAAAGTTTACAAACACTGCAAATTTTTCTTGGTAAGTTACTAAAGCATTTAGCACAATACACACGTTAATCCTCATATAGCTGAAGTCATTGAAGCTTATGTTAAGCAATGTTTTATGGGCAGTTTGGGGTTACTGTTTTTAAAAACTTTTTTCTTAACCAGTCTGCGGTTCTCGTGATATCTGGTTAGCAGTGTTCTCTGTGGAATTTTGTTTTTAGTTTTGAAAATTATGGCTTGTCCATGTGTGGATCCAAATTTCAATTTCTTCAATGAGGCTCTGTGTTGGAGGAGAGATCTGAGTTGATGGAGTTCCCAGCAGAACGAGTGTCTAAAAGGACTTCAGAGTTTGGCCATAGTATTTAATGAGTGCTGAGTCCAGCAGTGTGGCAGTCACAATTATAGTGGAGAAGTTTGCAATACATTTTTTTGCCATTTCCTTTTGTACACAAATACCACATTTTGATTCATTCACATTTTTTATTAAATAGTTACTTTCCGATCAAAAGCTTGTAAAAATACAAAGCTTTGCATGATTTCCACCCCTCCCCCACAAAAAATTGTTTGCAATAGGGATACAGTTTGTCCTGTTACTATAGCATTTATCCACCAATAAATATATAGCATAGTATAGTTATGTTGCTTGAAATTAAAAAAAAAAACAAGTAAAAGCTAACAATAAAATTCCAACATTAAAATAATGTTAACTGGGTCTGATATGACAATTTATCTATGACCAGTTTTTAAAATTTAAGGGGAAAGAAGAGTAATTATGGAGCCTTTTAAATGTGAAAAAAGTATAAAGATGTTGTGACTTGTGAGTAGAAAAGCCCACTTTTTCAGCATCTTTTTGAAATGGAGACCAGATAGCTATGTATTCAGCATAGCTGTCTGATCTACATGCATGCAGTTTCTCCAGAACCAGGATGTTCCAAATACATTGATAAAAATCAGTTGTGAAGGGAATTATCAAAGGCTTTAAGTTACTTGCAGGTTGATTTTTAGCTGCCATCTGTAAGTGACCACCATCCCGCCTAACAATTAGAGGGAGGAGGAGAAGCAGCCTGAACAGAAAACCCTAGAATGATAGAGAGATCTTGTAAAGGTTTGGATCTATGACTAAAATGATTGTACTCAGGGCCATCACTGTTAAATATGTGCCAGGGAACCATATTGGCCAGAGCCTTTCCAGCACACTAGGAAAAGCTAGAGTTGAATGCAGGGAAAAACGAAGTGGTAATATAAGCCCTACAGAAGATTTTCTTTTGTGTTTCTTTTACAAAGTTGTAGATGCAAAGGTTGTTGTTTTTTTTAAATTGTTTTTATCAATTTCAATTAATGTAATACCCACGTCTCCCGCCCATGTATTCCAATAATAAAAGCATTTTTGGTGGTACGCAGGTAACAAAAAATGGTAAGTAAATGAAACAAAGTCCTACAAGATACAAGCCTCAGTAGAGGTAACTGCATATTTTATGTATCAGAGGGGTAGCCGTGTTAGTCTGAATCTGTAAAAAGCAACAGAGGGTCCTGTGGCACCTTTAAGACTAACAGAAGTATAGGGAGCATAAGCTTTCGTGGGTAAGAACCTCACTTCCAGTGGTGCCACAGGACCCTCTATTGCTTTTTGCATATTTTATGTTTTTGAAAACTGCAGCAGATTTGAATATAATGGAAAGGAGGAACTTCCCTATGATTATTTTTGTGATGTCTTCTACATTCAGACTTTCCCCTCCTTTTCAACAGCTTGTATAATTTAGTAATTTTATAATTGACAAGGTCTACAATTAGATCCTTAGCATACTTTGATCTATGTAATTTATAACAGATTTGAGCTTTACATGGCAAGCGAATATCTAACTTATTTTTAACTTTAGACCAAACCTGCCAAGGACGTGCAGTGAGAAGAGCTGAGACATGAGGATCTTAGATCCTTAATTAACATAGGAACATAAGAGTGGCCATACTGGGTCAGAGGAATGGTCCATCCAGCCTAATATCCTGTCTTCCAACAGTGGTCAATGTCAGGTGCCCCAGAGGGAATGAACAGAACAGGTAATCATCAAGTGATCCATTCCCTCTTCTCCATTCCCAGCTTTTGGCAAACAGAGGATAGGGACACTTCAGAGCATGGTTGTGCATCCCTGCCCATCCTGGCTAATAGCCATTGATGGGCCTATCCTCTATGAACGTATCTAGTTCTTTTATTCTTTTTTTTAACCCTTTTTTTAATCCACTTCTGCAAGCACCAAACTGGGGAAGATTATTGTTTTGCTTTCCATCACAGTCTAGAAAACAGGCAGGAGAAAGCATACTATTAAGCAATACCTAGGGGACAGCAGCCATGTAATCAATGTTAAGAGGAAATGTTATCCTTCTTCTTTGGGGCAGCATAAAATGTACCATTTAAGCTTGCATTTTTTGTTTTGCCAAATGAATCCTCTGATCTCTGTTAAGGTATTAAAAGAAGAACTGGAGCCATTAACAGTGTCAGGGTAGCCATGTTGAAGAGGCAAAGGAGGGTGACAAATATTTGGACAGATTTTTGTGTGTCCCATCCAATTAATTAATAGGTCTTCCTGTTCATTAAGGTTATGAGGCACTTATGGAAGAAATTGAACATAATGTTTTTGACGCAAAAGCTATATTTTCCCAAAGATAGCAACCTTCAACTACCTGAAGGGGGGTTCCAAAGAGGATGGAGCTAGGCTGTTCTCAGTGGTGGCAGAACAAGAAGCAATGGTCTCAACTTGCAGTGGGGGAGGTCTAGGTTGGATATTAGGAAACACTATTTCACTAGAAGCACTGGAAT
This sequence comes from Trachemys scripta elegans, assembly GCF_013100865.1. NCBI lineage: Eukaryota > Metazoa > Chordata > Testudines > Emydidae > Trachemys > Trachemys scripta. The sequence goes on along the minus strand of NC_048299.1, from coordinate 35,982,590 downwards.
ACGTTACCTAGGGAGGTGGTGGAATCTCCATCCTTAGAGGTTTTTAAGGCCTGGCTTGACAAAGTCTTGGCTGGGATGATTTAGTTGGTGTTGGTCCTGCTTTGAGCAGGAGATTGGACTAGATGACCTCTTAAGGTCTCTTCCAACCCTAATATTCTATGCTTCTATGAAAATATAGGTTTACTTTTGCTCTGTAATCATATACATATAGGGCTGGAAGGGACCTCAAGAGGTTATCTAGTCCATTCTCTATGCTGAGGGAAGACCAGGTATACCTAGATCATCTCTCGACAGGTGTTTGTCTAACCTGTTCTTCTCATGATCACTTATTCCAGTACTTAACTATTCTGGATATAGATCTGAATGGATCTACATTCTAATGGATATAGATTCATTGATTTTAAGGCTAGAAGGATCCACTGTGATCATCTAGTCTGACTTCCTGTATAGCCATAGGACTTCCCTGAATTAATTCTTGTTTGAACTAGAGCATATCTTTTAGGAAAACATCCAGTCTTGCCAATGATGCAGAATCCACCACAGTGCTTGGTAAGTTGTCCAAATAGTTAATTACCCTCATCGTTAAAAATTTGCACCTCATTTCCGGGCTGAATTTGTCTAGTTTCAACTTCCCACCATTGGATCTTGTTATATATTTGTCTGCTAGACTGAAGAGCCCATTATTAAATATTTGTTCTCTGTGCAGGTACTTATAGACTGATCAGGTCACCCCTTAACCTTCTCTTTGTTAAACTAAATAGATTGAGCTCCTTGTTTCTATCACTATCAAGGCATGTTTTCCAATGCTTTAATAGACACTTCTATCCTGCCCCCTCCCACAAGTCTATCACTGTCCTCCCCATCCCAAATCCTGCCTCCCATCCCCTTCCTTCTGCTCCTATCCTCCTTTCAACTTCCTTAGCTTCTGCCCTCTTACCATATGCAGCCCCTCCTCCACCCATCCCAGATCCTGTTCCTATCCATGCCCAGCTCCTGCAACCCTAAGTCCCCATATTCCCAGGGCCGGTGCAACCACTAGGCGAACTAGGCAGTCGCATAGGGCGCCAAGTGGTTGGGGGGCGCCAAAAAGCAATGCCCTGGCTTGGCAGGGAGGAGCTGCCTTCCGGAGGCACCGGAGAGCCAGAGCGTCGGCTTGCGGGGGCAGCAAGCCGCTGCCCCTCCCAGAGCTCCCCACTCCCGCTGCCTCAGCACTCTGCAGGAGGGGCTGTGCGCACAGCAATGTGTTTTGCCCCCACGTGGAGCCAGCGTCTGACCAGCATGGCCATGGTAAGGGGAGTCCTGGGGGTTCAGTCAGGGAGCAAGGGGAGGGTTGGATGGGTCAGGAGTTCTGAGGGGGAGGCTGTCATGGGGCAGGGGTGTGGAGAGGTATTGGAACAGTCAGGGGACAGGGAGCAGGGTGGGTTAGGTCAGGAATTCTGGGGGTCCTGTCAGGGGGTGGGGAGTGGTTGGATGGGGGTGGGAGTCCCGGAGGTCTGTCTGGGGGCGGGGGTGTGAATAAGGTTTGGGGCAGTCAGGGGACAGGTAGGGGGTAGGGTCCTGGGGGGGGCAGTTAGGGGCAGGGGTCCCAGGAGGGGGCAGTCAGGGGACAAGGAGCAGGGGGGTTGGAGGTTCTGAGGGGGCCAGTCGGAGTGGGAAGTGGGAGATAGTGGATAGGGGCGGGGCTAGGGCAGCAGGGGGAGCATTGCGAGCACAGGAGAGACAGTCTCTCTTCACTGGTGCCAGGCACCACAATGGCCCTTGGACACTGGGAGGAGCAACTCTATGAAAATTCCTGGAGCATGCCCAGTGATACAGTTGGAATGTAACTGCACCTGTATTCCCCCCCACCTCCAGGGTCCAATCCAGTAGTGCCTAGTCAGGTCTCAGGCAATGGGAGATTTAAAAGTCAGCGAATGCTGACTGGGCCCCACCTGGCCCGCCCCATCTCCCTCTCTCATCTGCCAGTGGCAGAGGAACAAAAAGATGGGCCCTGGTGCAGATTTTCATTTCATTGTGGGCCCCCATATGCCATCACATTTCCCACATTCAAATAAACTCTCACTTCTCCCACCCCCCACACTCTTCCCTGCCTTTGCACCCCAGCTCTGCTCCCCTTCCCCGCACCATCACCCAGCCATGCCATATGCTCCCGATTGGTGCAGGGCCTGCACCAAGTGCTGGGGCTGCTAGAGCCATCACCATTGCTCCTGCCAAAGCCAGAACTGCTGTTGGGGAAACTAGAGCCATGAACCATCCCTGCTGCCACTGCCACCAGAGCTAGACTCAGAGCCTCTAGGAGGAGGAGCATGCCAGTTCCTGCTGCCCCATTTGAATTTCCCTGGACAGTGGGAGAGGAAGAGGGGCCTCCAAACAAACTGGAGACTGCCACTGGCAGTTCCACTAATCAGAATTCATGGCAGAGTCACCATTTTGGAGGCCTTCTTCCCAGGTAAATTCAAATGAGGGCAATGCATTGCTCTTCCTAGAAATTCCAGCAGGCCACAAACAATGGCAGCGGACTGCACCGGGCAGCCCTGAGTCTTCAGGGGCCCTCCAAGTGCATGGGCCCCTGAGCAGCTGCACCAGCTATTCCATAGCCATCTGCCCACCCCCTACCTTCCACTCAGGCCTGGGGCCCTACCCTCACAAGTAACTGAGTCAGTCACCATGGCGAGAGGTCCCCTCACTGCCTCAGAGCTGATGCAATTACACAGGGTTTCATGTGTCTAACACAGTTCCCTATCCATCAGCACCCACTGTACTGCAATGCCTTTGCAAAATTCCATCGCATTTGAGCATGCCCAGCAGTGGCTGATGGTAGTAGGAGTTTCCTACCCTTTCCTGCAAGGGTCAAAGCTACTGGACATGCTCTCTTGCTGAAGGGGCTGCTTGGGGAAATGTAGTTTTGTTTCTATAGCCTCCATATCCTCCTTTTGCTGTGAGACATTGAGATGTCTGTGTCTGACTGATCCGGCCTCTCCCCAGCTCCACAATGCTCTCCACAGCCAGCCTCATTCTATCTCTGCTAGATTCTGCACAGAAAAAAATCAACAGTTTTTAGGATTATCCCCACAATTTAAGGATAAATAAGCAGCACAAAAATACACTCTATTTAGGCCTATACTTCCAGCTTAGTTATTCTCATACTAGAAGATGTCGGAAAATAAAAAACATAAATATTAAGTCTAATTTTTAAAAAAGAAAAGAAAAATGTGCTATACAGTAAACTGCCTTCAAAGATCCTAAGCAGCAGAAAATTTCATTTTGTACATTTCCTTATCCCTTCATTCTGAAATAGAAAGTCAAGAACTACATCTCAGTTCTGCAAGCATGAATCTGTCATTGTATCAAGGCTTAAGTCAGGAAGATGATTTGTGCAATACCACTGCAGTTGCACCTTGTAGTAGTAGCTGATGATATTTCCAGAGAAACTTTGGTTGAAACCAGCGCAACTGACAGCATTTACTGATGAACTTATAAATCTTTTTAGCATCAGAAACCAGGAGGTTCATACTTAATAGCTACAAGGAAGCTACTTTTTTTTTTTTTACTGTCATTGCAGATGCAACCACAGATATTAGTCATGCTGATCAAGTGGCCATTTAACTTCAATTTGTTAATATTGATCTTATTGAAGGAAAAGAAGATGTATAACAGCATTTTGTAAACTTTGTGGGAGTAAGTGTGGCAGATGCTGCATCCTTCTGTGACCAGTTAACTAATGTTGTATTCTGCAAGTATGGATTAGATCCCAAGTACATGTCTCAACAGGGATATGATGGGATCGGTGTTATGGCTGGTGCTCATGGAGGATTGCAAGCAAAAATGAGAGAATATCTTTCAGGTAAGGGAGACAAAGTGAATTCAAGCATGCCAGCACTGGCCAGCACATCAAATTAACCTAGTTTGCTGAAGATAAGACCAGTTGGAGTGGCTAGTGCTGAATGCACAATGCCCACATTAAGATGCGTCCAAAACTACATGTGTTCAGCACTATCACAGACATGGCTGAGTGACCTTGCTTTCCTTGCAATTGAGAAAGATGAGACCGCAAGATTTGGCATGGGCAGCATCATAGAACAATTTGCCAAGGAAAAGTGTCTCTGTGATGGGAGGTTCCAATCATTGGAAATACACAAGACAACACAATTTAAGTGAGATTTCACTTTTGTTAAGGCCTGTGATTTTTATTTTATTTTAACTTTTTATGTTTAAAGAAGCCTCAGGTGATCTGACCACTGGGCCCCATGCTGCATTTTGGCTGACCATACTCTGACCCTTAAATCTGCCCCAGGCCTCAGTTCTCCTGCAGTAACTCGTCTCTGGGCCTTGTCCCATTCCTTTCTGACCAGAAGTTTTAAGGCTGCATAGCTCCCTGCCTTACACTGTGATATCTCCAGCAAGCCAATCCGTCTAATGGCCAGTGCCTATGCATTGCTCTCACTGAGTCAGTTTAAACCCAGCCTTTTTATATCCAAAGCTGTATGTTGGCCTATGGAGCACCCAGTTTGAAACACTACATAAAAGCTTCCCCAGAGGGTGGTACCTCTCTGGAGGTGTTTACAACCTAAGTGATTCACCTTAATTTAAGGGGGCTGTTGGCCCTTGTGGGCTAGTGTTGGTGCAACAACACCCCTTCTGGCCAGGTGGGGCATTGCACCAAAGTTCACTCGATCTGGCAAGGCAGTCAGTCTGTTCCCCTTGCCTGAGTCCTCCTGGGGTGTGAGGGTTTTCTCCATATACCTGGAAGTGTCAGCTGGTCCTGCTGCCCAGAGGGTCTGGAAATCCCCTCAATTCTCAAGAATCTCAAGGTGATTGGTAAGGAAGCCCACACCTGCCCACTCCACTGGGTTCTAGCTCAGAGCTGTTAAGCCAGACACGCAGAATCAGGATTCAATGACTCCAGCTGTGCCCTGACCTCTCTCCTTTCTCCCCTGGTTTCTGTAGGCATTTCAGCCTGTTGATCCAGTCATCCCTTCTCAAGGTGCTGTCTCTGAGCAGCTTGCTTGGCAGGAGTTCCCTTCTCCAGCCTGCTTGCTCTTCTGGCAGCCACCATGCTCCCCTACTTCCCAGCCCTTTTTATCTTCCCAGCTGCTGTGAGGCTCCCAATCAGCATTGGCCAGCAGTACCTGCATTAACTCCTGGGTTGCTGGGCCAGCATGGGGTATATACACCCTGTGACAGCCCCTTACTGAAACTTAGTGAGATTTTTTGGTTGGCCCTCTCCCAATACCAGGAGAAAGGGAAACGGCTGAAGAGGAGTCAGGATCCTGAGACTGGGGCCAATGGGAAGAGGCCAGCACTCCAAGGCAGCCGGGTTGACAGTGGGGGAGAGCCAATGAGGGATTCAGGAACCGAGGGCTTTCCTCCATGTGAGCTGGGGCTGTGAGGGCAGAGTCAGTGAGAGAGCTGAGCTGGGGAGAGTGCAGCAAACCAAAGCAGTAGTCCAGGGCAAAGCCAGACAGGGTTCAACAGCCCGGGGTCAGAGCAGCAGCCGGAGTCGGAGAAGCATTTGAGTGATAGTGGTGGGGTGAGTCTCCTGCTCTGCAGCAGGGTTGTGTGCACTGGTCTAGGGTGAGAGGAAGAGATGGGTCCCTTTCCAAAAGGCTGTTGAGAGAACATTAAGTGCCAGAACCAAGGGTGGAGAACGGGTTCTATCCCATTCTGGGGCAGTGCCACAGCCACAGGTCCAGAAAGAGGACACTGGACTCATACATTGGTTTTAACAGTAAAGCTGATTGCATTTTAGAAACTATTTTGAACCTTACCCAAGCCACTTCCTCGCTGTGCTTACGCTGTGACATGCTCTTTAATCCCCAAAGAAACAGCTTTGGTGTAAATAAATTGTATATGTGTTTAAGAGAATGGCAGTGGTTACGGGTTAAAAAGGTAACAAAGGAGTTAGAAGTGTCCTGGATAGGGGCGCCCTTGTCCCTGCCCACAGTTGCACATGGACTGAGGTAAACCCAGGAACCCTTGGGTTCAGTCCTCCCTGTAGAGTGTGAGTCCTGCTCATGAGGGACTGGGAGGGAAAGTCAAGGTGGGTAAGTACTGAGATCCTTTAGTCACTCAAAAAGAACAGGAGTACTTGTGGCACCTTAGAGACTAACAAATTTATTTGAGCATAAGTTTTTGTGGGCTACAGCCCACTTCATCAGATGCATAGAATGCAACCCTGTACATACAGAAATTCTCTACTACAGAGAGACAAATGCCCCACTTACATTAATCACGTCCCACTGTTTTTAATTCCAGGAGGAACTGTGGTAACACACTCACTCTCTGGAGCTCAATCGCTGGTCCACATTGATACATAACATAATATGTTACCCAAAGATATTGCATGGGTTGCAATATCTGTCACACCCAGTACAGATGAAATCGTTAGAGAACTTAGCTCTAACAACTTCCTACTTGTGTGAACATGTATGAACTGCGAATTTTCAGAGGCTCATAATTTGGCCATATTTGTGCAGACTTTCACAGGAACAGCAGAAGGCACAGCTTTGACACCAGGGTAACTCCTCTGCCAAATTTCAAATCCCAGGTCCAAAGCACGGAGGTGCTAGAGAGGTTCTCAAGAAACCATTGTAAGAATTTTTGTAACATAGCCAAAACAAAGCATTTTTCCATAATCTTATTCTCGAAAATGGTTGAGCGTTTTAGCCTAAACTTTCCAAAAAATTCAGCTTGAGGCAGACACTTGGCACAGAAAATTTCAGCCTGGATGGTTAAAGCTCAAGTAAGTTGTAAGCAACTAAAAACAGGTGATATAATGGAAAGCATCAGGCAACCATAAGTCTAGGTGGTGCTAGCAGCTCCACCTATAAAACACAGAAACCGAATCCTGCTAATTCACACTGACTGAGAGATACACTGCAAATGAATTTCCAGTGTAGCCCAGATCCTGCAAACACTCGTGTGAATAACTTTCCTCTACCAGGACTATTCATGTGTCTGCAGAGCCAGCCCCTAAGTCATCAGATATAATTTGTTAAAAAAGTAAGGCAAGTGCATGATTAAAAGAGTTTTGTTCATTGACTTGACAAGTTTAGTTCTGCTCTCAGAGCTGGTTCAGATGATGCCAAATCTGCAGCCAGTGGAACAATGAGGGTGGGAGGGCAGGGGTCCCCTCCCAAGCCCCCCATTGGCCAGCTCTGAGCAAAGACCAAGCAGCTGTCATCTCCCCTCCCTGCCATGCCTAAGAAAGTAGTGCTAGGTAACCTCGCAGCCAGGGACCCACCCACACAGAAGATGATGGTCTGAGGTGCCCACAATCCCAACTGCCCTCCCTGGCACTTTCCCAAGCCCTTTGCCCAGGTTGGGCAGCAGCAGGGATGAGGGCTCCAGCCCAGATGCTGGGGTTTTCCATGCGGAGTGGGAGCACTGAGAGCCTCCAGTGCTGCATGGTACCTCCCCCTGTACTTTTCAGGCTATGACCCACCCTGGCACCGGGGACCTGGGCTCAGCATGTCCCAGTGCTTCCTTCCTCAGCTACAGCCAGGCATACCCTGCCTGCAGCTGTTTCTGCCCTCTGCAAGCCATGCACACAGGGAAACCTATGCCCTATCATCTTCTCTGTCCCAGGAGAGGCACCCTACTGGAGAGAGGTCTTCTCCCTGGGCCCTCTTCTTAGTAAAATTGTGGTTGCACTCCTGCCTGCAGCCACGGGGTGTGACTCATGGGGACTCCATCTCACAGGAACAGGTTGAAGTGCTAGTTTCACTGCTTCTGGAGATGCTATATGCTGGTTGAAAGTTCTGTAGTGATAATAAAGTGAGCCCTCTGGGGAACCAGGATTTCTCCTGCTTTTTCATGACCCTGGTTGTGACATATTGAAGGTTTTTCCTCCTCCAGCTATTTTATAGGAAGCTTCCATTCATGCTTCCATTCACTCCCTCCACAGTTGCAGCAGCTCTGGACACAGCACCTTTTCTCCCCACCTCTTTGGAGATGGACCCACCCACCCCGCATCCCCTGCCACCTCTGAGCATCATTGCATAGGAATTTGTGGCAGGCAGAATGAGGTAATATCTTTTATTGGACCAACTTCTGTTAGCAGATGTATCACACTGAATTGAGTCTTTTAGCCTGGGGGTCCTAATCATGTGACTTCACAGAGGACTCTTTACTTAAACCAGCCCTGTCTATTCTACTTACAGTGGTATACCCCACAATGAAACAAAACAACTGCTCTTTTTTTTTTTCCTTCTTATCATTCTTGTAGTTTGCAAATTGACCTAGACAGGTAAGCCTTATAACTCAACTTGCAGATGGATTTTCATGAAGATCCTACTGTGATCAAGTACAGTCACGGTTTGATTCTCAACATCCCTGTCAGAACAAAACTTACAGCACATCTTGAAACAAAGATGAATGGGTTGATCTTTGAAGTAGCAGCCCTGTGGGTGGGAAGTGTAGATAAAGGGTGTTTATATGCCATCTTTTGCTGTTAAAATAATGCATAATGCTGACTAAGAGTAAACCTTTTAGTTTACAAAACCAGCAGCGGCCTCCAGAAGTCTGACAGGGATAAGTAGGCAAGAGCCTCTTACAACAAGAATGTAGAGAAATTCTCTCACATATACTTCTATTTAATAAAATTGTGTGATATAGTAGCAAATTTCCAAATGCAGGCCCAGACAACAGTAATAAAATCAGCAGGTGGTCATGAAGTGTTAACAATTTTGAAATCAAGGTTCAGACCAAAAGCAGTCTCTCATAAAATGAAACTTGTAAACAGTGCATTGGGACTTTGGATCATAGACATTGTTGGTAGAAAAGGCCAGACCATCAAGTCCACCCCCATGTAAAGATAAACTTATTCTCTACTATAGATCTTATAATGTTTTATCCAGTCTAGTTGTATGGAACCTATACAACAAGGCGTCTATTACTTCCCTTCAGACTATTAGACCTTGTCTCCATGGGAAGGTTTTACCAGTTATACAGATATAGTCATGTTAGTATAATACCCTGTGTGCTCACTCTTATTCCAATACAAGAGTGGCTTTTTTCTTATTTGAATTAGTTTTAACCCCTTCCTAAGCAACATAAACTAAACAAGAAAAGGATGCTCTTATACTGAATAAGAGCATCTGCATGGTAGGTTATACTGATATAACCATCTTGGTTTAAATTCACATCTTAAGTTATACTGAAAATCTTTCCCATGTAGACAAAGCCTTCGACAGCTGAATACATCTCACTACTAGGAATTTTTTCTTGATAGTCCTCCTAAATCTTTCCTCTCTTAATTTCATTCTTTATATCATTCTATATTTATATTATATATTTATATCATTCTATATTTCATTCTTTATATCAAACTAACGGCTGGTTCAAGAGCCCACTGGAGTCAATTAAAAGACTTCCATTATCTTCAGTGGACTTAGGCCTTAATTAATTCCTCTTCATCTTTGGAATTAACACACTTCAAGTATTTATAGACTGTTTGGATGGAGCTCAAAGCAATCCCTGTTTTTAGGTTGCCTAACACTTTCCATTACAAAAGATTTTTGCAACCTTTTTAGAGAAGCTCTAATACCACCATTGTTTGCAGCAGGGTTTTGAAATCAGCAGGGAGAAAGCCCTGGAGCCAAAGAAGTGCCTTTTTTTTTTTTTTTTTTTTTTGGTCCCATGAAATTCTGTTAAGATTTGGCATGGATATAAAGTTTTGAAAATCATTTCCCTCTAGCCACTTTCCTTTTCTGCAAAATTTCGGCAGCATGTCAAAAGAATAATTGAACCTGAACTTTAATATTATACCAGGCCCATGTTATTGCTGCAGGAGCAGCTATGGCACACACTGCAGTGGGAACCCTGGGAGCAGACAGCCTCTCTCCAAGTGAGGGGGAAGAGAGACCCAGGTCAGGCTTTCAACTACTTTCCTGACCCCAGCAGCCTATTTTCCCTACTTAGATAACTACCTTCTCCCACTGACAACTACTGTAGTTAGTCATGTAGCTGAAAGTGCTGAAGGGTCACATTTCAAACCCTACAAATGATAGATGATGTGGTAGTTATGAGAGTTGCACATAATAGAATTTGGTTTTGTCCTATTAATAAACTAGAAAATTGCATACCCAAAAACCTATGTTAAAAGACTGTTATGCAGGCTGCAAAGTCAAGCACTTAAAAGTTAGGAAATGCCAGAATTTAGGATTCCTGTGCAATCTTAATGTGCCCCCCTGTGCATGCGCTATGATACACATTTTTAGTTGCATAATCACATATGTAATACATATGTATTTTTCCACTGAACCCCTTCTTATGCAGTACACAGTAAACAGGTTACGGACTTAAGGAATTAATCAGGGTTGTGTGATGAATGAGGCTGTTTGTACAGAAATATTTCTTTCTCTGATAAACTGTGTTAAGTATGTTTCATTGTTAGATATCGATATAGCCTTTAACTTCTGATATGAGACTTTTCTCCTACATATATAACTTTCAATTTTGTATGAGCCTTGATTCCCTGAAAATAATTTTTGATTATGGATTGGAATTTAAGACTTTCCTTTGAATACAGGTACTGTTGATTAATTTCTCTTCAAAGATAAAGCATGCTTTAAAGCAATGTTGATTTTACTTGAAAAGATCCAAGTGATGAGACAGAGAGAAGGCAATTGAACCAAAGTAGCCATTCGGAGCATTTCATTTTCTGTCCAAAAAAGGAAGGTGGGAAATTCCCAACTTGTATATTTGAGCTGCCAGGTCATATTGACTGCATACCAATATCTGTAGACAGAAGATATTTTCATGCCATGGGATGTTCTCAAATACTTGAATAAGATTGTGGGGGGTTTTATCTGAATGCTATTTACATCATTCCATTCATATTGAAGTTTATTAATGTAGCATCTTAGCCATAGGTCATTTATAAAATACAAATTTTAAATTGATACAATTCCAAGACACACAATAGCTTTAAAAACACAAATTAAAAATGCAAGAACACAGACCCTTCCCTAAAATCAGTTACCCCTTTAAAATCACCAGTTCTAAGATGCTATACGAACATAAGATTTAAAACAAAAAAAGTAATACATTATTTTAGTTAGCTCAGAAGTAGCCTCTCACATATGTTTTTCTTGTTTTTTATGGCTAAGCAGGCAAATAGGGTCACAGCCCATATAATGTAAACATTTTCATTCCATAGCAAATTTTCTGATTTCTGACGTGATGTAGTAAAAGGCATCTGGGCCAGGAATGGAGCTAGCTATTTGTTTCTCTGGTGGCAGTACAGGATACAAGACAATAAATAGTGGGTTAAGTCTTCAACCTGGCCATACCTGCATGGATGAAGACGATTATACGAGCATACCTCCCTTCCAAAGAGGCTGCCTGCATAGTTTGGAAACAAGACCGGTAAAGGCCTCTTTAACGTACTGCTGTTCAAAATATCCAAATCATTGTGTTCATATCAATTGTTCTTCTTTTCAATTTACTCTATTTTCAGGGGGTTATTTCCTTTAAAATTTCACATCAGATTATTGTAAGACCTAGGCCCTTAGGAGTCAGGCTAACTTTTGTTCCTGAAAGAGGAAAGAAAACAAACAATTTAATTTACTCTTCCACTCACAAGAGAACTTTTCTCATATTATCACATAAAGGCAGCAAATTCTGGCTTTTTTTTTTTTTTTCAAATTTATTCTGTTCAGGACATCATGTAAGTTCTCTGCGCAAGCAGTAAAAGAAAAAAGCAGATATTGTTAATGCAAATTTCTTAGCGGTCACATAGTATAATGGGATCTTTATTTTATTTACTCCTGAGCTGTGTTATTTACAAAGCCCTAAAAAGAACAAAATTTGAGCATTTTGAAAATCAAAATTTCAAACTACTAACCTGTTTCTATCTCAGAAAGCAAAGCAAAAGCTCCAGTGATGGCTGCTCTAGCTAAAAGCATAAAATAATAGGGTAATTTTATAGCTGTGCTCTTTAGGATTTAATAGAGTTAGATGCTCATCTAAAAGGTTGTGCATCCTACTGTGGAGATGTTTTTATAGGGCAAAAGTGGTTACGAGAGAGCAGCATAAAAGCTGTCTGAAGTAAACCATAAGAGCTCGCAATTTTGCCATAACTGCACAGTCAAAGACAGATCAGCATGTTACATTGTATTAAAAATGGACAGTGTGACAGCTATAGTGGTTCTTCACAAGAGTTGCATACTCTGCTATCACAGTATTTTAGGTTGGAAGAATGTGATGTGACTCACCTAGATCCTTCCACCTGCCTCGCACTGGTGATCAAGATGCTCAAAGTTCACAAGTTCATGTAGTGAATGTGATTTCACTGTTCCATTTCCAATAACATGTCAGTTGTTTCCCGCCTTACATCATGTCCCCTTTCTTATGTCAGCATTGTAAAAGCGGAACATTATCAATGTTTTTAGAAAGACTAGTTGGTATTTAGAAAAAAAATATTTTTAATTTCTGCTTTGACTTGGCTGAAAAAGGGTTAAAAAGTGATTATAGTCTCATGGCCAACAAAAGCAATTGAAATATTCCATTATCCCTGCATCAAAGGAAGGGAGATACTAATATGACAGCAACTTCTGTTGAGATAACTATAAAGTTAAATAATTTAAGATGAAAGTATATGTTCAAATCAAGCAAACAGGAAGTTCAAAATAGTCTCACAATTTGTTTCGTTGGGTTAATTCCTCTCAAAGATGCTTTTAGTATAAAAGTCCTCCCACTGAAGGCAATAGGAGTATTATCATTGACTTCAAGGAAAGCAAAACTAATGCCTAGACCAGCCATTTTACAGCATATTGCGGTGTTAATCTAATACTCCACAAAATACTGCAGTTTGAGGTTCAATATTGGCTGGTTTTTCTTGCCAGATTTGTGTGTGTGTGTTTGTGTGTGTGTGGTTGCATTTTATAATATCAGAACCCTAGAACATGGAGATGGAAAGGCTCTAGTAGATCACCTAGTCCATCTTCCTGTGAACACAGTGTTTCTTAATATACATTTGCTGCTGGTATTTTAACAAGCCTGTTTTTTTAAATGTCCCAGGTGATAAAACTTCATTGAAATTCTAATAGAACTGTTGGCTATGACCAAATCCTGCTGTTTCATGCTATGCAGGAACTGTCTCCAAATAAGTCAAAACCCAGGACTGAGCATAGTGACTAATAGCATGGACAGTGCAGTTATGCCTAGTTGTAGAGCAGATTGAATGGAGGAAATATTAGTTTATTATGCCATAGGGAAAAAGACAACATCTTAGGAAAAGACACAGAAACCTGCTCCAAAGTGCTTCCACCACAGATAAACATGGCAAGATATTGCCTTTAAATATATTGTCAAGGGAAATAACATTAAATTGAGGGGACATGAAAGACTCTAGTAAACAGCATTGTTAGGGTATAATTGTGCATCACGTTCCTCACCCATTGTTCGAACGATAGAACTGTGATCAAAGAAAAGCAAATAACTGCTTCTCGCATCATTGTCAAGACGTTCATAGATTCAAAGAGTTATAGGTACCAGAAAAAAAGCAGACAGCCCCCCTTCTTCCCCCAAGACCCCTCTCATTTTTCTGCCCCATTCCACCCCCTCCCCCCCCAGCGCTTCCCTCCAACTGACAGTCATGCCAATCAGCACCTCTCCCTCCCTCCCAGTGCCTCCTGCTGGCCGTGGAGCAGCTGTTCCGCAGTATGCAGGAGGCACTGGGGGGGAGAGGGGGTGGATTGGGGTGGGAAAAGGCGGTGTGTAGTGGGGTGGGGGTGGAGGGAAGAGGCGGATACGGGGGCTTGGGGAAGGGGGGGTGGGGCCTGGGGCAGAACGGGGGCGAGCACCCCCAGCACATTAGAAAGTCGGCACCACTGCAGAGAGTTTAAGACCAGAGGGACCATTAGATCATCTATTCTGACCTCCAGTATATCACAGGCCATTAAATTTCAACCAGTTATCCCTGTTCTGAGCCCAATAATTTTTGTTTGGCTAAAACATATCTTCCATAATGGCATCCAGTCTTGATATGAAGACATCAGAAATGGAGAATCCATCACTAGCCTTCATAGTTTGTTATTTTTTTTTTTTTTATCTGTTTTATTTCTAATTTGAAATTATCTGGCTTCAGCTTCCAGCCATTGGTTCTTGTGCCACCAAACCTCGTGCCACTAGGGGGCAGCAGTGGTGGCTTACCACATGGGCCCATGGGACCCATGCTCAGAGGCCCTAGCCAATTTAGGGCCCTTGGAAAAATCTCCCCCTGCCGTGAGCCTGGGGCTGGAGAAGCTCTAACTCTGCACCATGGACCTGCGGCCACGGTGGGGGCACAGAGCTTTTCTGGTCTCAGGTTTGCAGTTGGGGGGAGGCGAAAAGGAGCAAGTGGGGGGCTGGGCCTTGGGGGGAAAGGTGGAGTGGGGCTGGAACAGAGGTATGGTTGCAGGGGAATGGGGGCAGGGCCACAGAGGAAGGAGCAGAATGAGGTGAGGCCATGGGCAGGGCCGTGTGGGCAGAAGGGGCAGGATATGGGGTTAGCCTCCCCAAGGAGAAGCTTCCACCACCACCCATGCTTGAATGGGCCCAGCTTACAAAGTGATCCAGATCCCTCTGTATGACTGCCTTGTCCTCATCATTATTTACTGATCTTTGTGTCATCTGCATATTTGATGAGCATTGGCTTATATTTACTTCCACATCATTTATGAAGCTGTTGAATAGCATCAGGCCTAATACTGACCCCAGGAGAACCCCACTAGAACCATCCTTCTTCCCACATTCGATGATGATTCCTCCTTGACAACTCTTTTTTGGATCTCTCAATTAAGCCAGTTCTTAATTCATTTAATATGGTGCTTTATTGGCTAGTACTAATTTTTCTAATCAGCATGTTGTGCAGTAATAGTTCAAACGTATTATAAAAGTCTGTGTATATTACAACTATGCAGGTACCTTTGTCAGCAAAATTTGTACTTTCATTACAGAATAAAATCAGGTTTATTTGACAAGAATTATTTTCCATAAAACCATGTTGACTGGTATTAAATATATTCCTACTCTTTTTCATTTTTATCAATTGAAGCCTGTATCAGCTTTTCCATTATGCTCCAGTACATCCCCTCCTTCAGTAAAACATATGGGAGGTTTCTTATAGTCTCTTCCACATCATTCCACAATGGGATGTAAATCTTCCCCCTGCAGACAGGGCGAGGGACCCATCCCCAAGCTGCCTGAATCCTCTGGATCGAAGAGAGGCCATGGGTCCTATATGAAGAGGTTCCAAATCTCCACTCCTGTTCTCTGTGCCCAGTATCTTTGGCCCCAGCCTTTACAGTGCAACCCCAGTGAAGCTATACAGTCAGGGCCTCCCCAGACCAAGAATGCCCTGGGGGCCCTTGCTATGGAGAAGGTTCCATGGAGTAGCTATTTGCTACAAAACAAAATAAATTGAACCTTCTTTCCAGGTGAAAAAGGTACTCACTGTTTTTCCAAATCCTGGATTCTTTTTCAGGTCTCACAGCTAGGAAATTGTTAGTTTCTATTACAACATAAAATCTTATTCATTTATTGTGACACTTGTTTGGGCCCAGGATAAAGAATGTGGTTAGTAAAATGGGAGCAGAAATATTTTATTTTATATAGCAATTAGCTATACACTATCTGTTGCCAGAGTAACACAGCATCCATCACAGAGAACAGTTTCTTTAAAAGGTAAATTCCCTCCTATTGGCACTGCCAGTGTGCTTTATCCACCTAAACTACATGTACTTAGGAAGTAAAATATATGTTTCGTGTTGTTGACAATGTAAACACAAAAAACGTTTTGAATGCCAGCTCTTTTGCCAAGAGAAAACAGATTCTCTGATGATTTAATTAAAAATTGTGGAGGGGGTTGCCTAATCTGTTCCTTCTTTTTAATCACTTTTCTGATTATTGTGGCTTGTTGTGATTTTGTCTATTCCAATCTATTGGATTTCTGTTGTGCTATGGCAAAGCTTGTCTGGTCAATATAAAATATTTTTGACCCACCTACATGACACTGGACAGCAATTTGCTGTGCTTGTTTGTTTGTTTGTTTATTTTAAATCTTCTTGTGCCTGTTACATATGATGGGCATCAGAACTGTGAATTTTGTATCAATTTACTTTATTTTGAAATGCATCTATTTTGAGCTAGTTCTCTGAGCTTCCTACTGTACTGAACATGACTTATTGACTAGTATACAACTATGTAAATAGTATAGTTGAAGTTTGGCTCCTGTACTGGCAGTTCATCTTTGATCAAATTGTAACTGGTTTGACCGTCACGGTTTTCCCTTGTCTACTCCCCAGAATGTTTAAAGCAGATAGAAAATGTCTGGTGAAATAAAATGCTCACACACAAACCCCCCACAATCATTGATAATTAAATGTTTCTTTTTAACTTATTTAAATTGCCCTATTCTCTCTTTCACTCCATGGACCTTAATTAGACTTTCTACAATCTTAAAAGAATAGTAACATTAATTATTATTTTAATGAAGTTCTCTAAATTCACCAGACTAGATCTCCAAAGCTTTAGCCGAGTGTTCTTTATTCCTGCTAGCTGGAAATATCATATCTGCTGCTTTAGCCCGATCAGCAAAAGAGTTCTGTGACTGTTGTCTAATGAGACCAATTTTCATCCAGGCAGAGCAAGTCCAGCTTCTAATACCACCTTGAATTCTTTGCGTTTGTATTGGATGATAGAAATTACAGATAGAATGATGATAGAATGACACCACTTCCCCTCAGAGCATCTTCTTTTTTTAAGCATAGTTCTCTCAATTCCATTTAAATAGTCAGCAACGCAATTAATGGAAGTAAAATCCAGAAAAGAAAACGATACTTGTGAAATTAAATATAGTGAACCAACTTTCTCCTCCAACACTCTCTTCTTTCTCGTGGCTTCCATTCTAGACACACTGCACACATTTTTCCGAGTCCTGCAGAACTCGCTTAGCTCCTTCAGCCAAAAGTCACACAAAACTAACAATCACATTAGTCTCAATCCACTGAACATCACTTACCGTTGTATTACCCTGCATCTGATGAGGAAGAAAGCTTCCCTTGCTTTACCATCTTTTAAGGAGCATTCTGGAGCCTGCCTCTGTGCTATGACGAAGAAATCATATAGTGTAGATAGGTTTTTAAAAGATGCTTTGGTTTGTCAATAGCTGCATTGTTCAGTGTATTTCGATTAATTACATCTGTCATGCAAGTGAAATCCTAGCTTTCATTCTTACATTATTGAAAGTCATTCTAGAAAGATCCCTCTACAGCTCTTGGAAATAAATGCCTCTAGGAATCATCTTTTCAGTACCCCCAAACTATGCAGTTATAGATATCTACAAGCACCTGAGACGCTTAGCCGATTCTTAGATACTTTGCAAAGAATTGTTACCGACTCTTTGTATATTCAGCAGAGGTGAAAGGAAACCAGGTCCTTCGCTCTCTGTTTCCCCTTCAGGTAATTGTGATATTTTGAAAGATGGTCTTGGTGCAATCTTCAATTACTGTTCCTGTAGCATACATTCTTATATGTATAGGACACAACTGTGCTGTTTCTGCACAAAGAGATGACCAATGGAGAGTCCTGAATGAACTCTGCTGTTTGGTTTCATAGGTACATTTTATTATTTATGATTTTGGGGAGAAAAAATATCCATGACTTTGAAACCAGTTAGCTTGTGATGTGTGCCATTAGTAATAAACTTTGATTTTATGAGCCTCTGTGAAAGTGTTTTTGGAAGAGTACTCGGTCGGCATCTGTAACTGATGGCACAGTGACAGCATCCTCAGTCTGTGGGGCTGTGCCAGTGATGGAATTAAGAAGACCCGACAGTGAGCAAGTTTGTTCCCGGTTGATGAAATTGTGCAGCTATAAATCGGAAAAGGGTCATTTTAAAGTCAAAATGGGTTCGGTTTTTTTTAATTTCTCATGTGGAATCTCTGATACAGATTTACTTTCAATTAATTCCCAATCCCCAAACAAGTGACTACTGCTAATGAGAAATGTACCCTTTGACATTTTAGAACCAGGGTCTTGTAGTCTTTTGGCAGCCGGCTACACGTATAGGTATTTGTGCTGCTTCTGTTTGTGCTTTTGTTGATATTTTATGATATGCAATGTGTGTAAATAATGCCCATGTGTCATCGCTGGGGGGTCGCCTCCATTTATCTTCAGAGATAAAGCTTGTGGCCATGGGGCTGCATTATGTTAATTACTGCCAATATAGTCTTGATGAAGAATCTGTATAACCAGCAGGCTAATGGGGTTCTCCTCTAAAGTAAACAAACTATTCTTCAACAATACTCTTGTAAATCAGAATTTAAAGAAAGCGATCAATTGCCGCCATTAACACTTTTTTAAAACATTGACACAGATTGACTGACTAAATATTGGCTTCTGGGGGTGGGGGGAATTATCGTGATATAAGTATCTGTAAATTTGGTTAGGGACTAATCTCTTGCATAACAGTTACCTTCATGGATGGGGGCAGATGATAATGGAGAAGTGAGATAGCTATAACTATCCTCGGTGCTTATCAGCGATCAGCCCTCATGTATTTTATGCAGTGTCTTCTCAACTTTATCTGCAGCGTTAGCTTTATATAGATACAGCGTATGCTATTTGTTTTTCTTTCCTGAGACTATTGAATGCCATTGGCGCGAATTGGAATTGCTGGGACAGAAAGTTCTTAGACTCTGGGTAGTTTATAATTGTGTACCTGACATAACCATGGGAGTGTGCGGGGCTAGACAAACAACTACATGCAGACAGGAGACGGAATCAAGGGAACTAACGTTTCAGAGGAAAATAACTATTAAAGTTAGTAAGCGGCTTCCAAAATATTTGTCTCGGTGTGACCGATCGGGTGTGGTTTTCAGGTAAGCACTACTAAGTATCGCGCACCTGAAACTAACATACACCAGCTATATCAATACTGTGAACAATCTGTCAGATTACAGGGGAAAGAAAATCTAAACCGAACAGTTAAACAAATGGTCTAGGGGCGCGATAGGGGGTGTTTAGGTGGACCCAGAAGACGGACAAGCCTTCCCGACCGCACGTTTTCCTTCTCGTGTTATAGTCCTCTGCTGCTCATTTCTTGCATGAATAGCTCAGCTACGAAACCATCTCGTGAACCAAGAAGGAGAAGGCGGTTTCACATTAATTAGTCCCCACCCCCACTTCGAATCATTTTAAATACGCGAACAATCGTGGCCAAAATCCATCCACTTCTAAAACGTGTTTGCAAGCGGAGCCTCTTTTTACAGCTTGGCTGGAAGAGTGGCCACCGCGGTGCAATTTTACACACGCATTTTCCAGCGAGGGTTCGCCGGTGCCTTCCGTCAGGAATAGGAGTCCCCTCCCGAAAGGTTGGCAGGAAGCTTTGGTCGGATCGCTGCCTCTCGGTAAAGCTGCGGGGTAAATGCGCTAGGAAGGAGCCCGGGGGGGGGGGGCAGCTGGGTACCACGGACCAGGCCAGTGGGCACCACTTTGCCATTCCTGCGCGATCCTGCTTCTGGAAGCTAATCTGCCAAGAAGGCAAATCCACCAACTCAGATCAGCAGGAACCTCCACTCCGGATGCCCGCGCCGCGCCGCGTTGGGAGAGCCCGGTGTGCGTGTGAAAATAAAACACGCTCCGGAGTCTAGCGAATTGCAGCGCTTCCCCCCTCCGCCGGCCCCAACAAACCCAAATCCCAGAGCCAAACTTCTTCAGCTGGTCCAGTCTTCGGTCAGCTTTAAAACAGCTTTCGAGCCCCAAAAAAAAAAAAAAGGTCCCACTTTGTGTTTTTTTTTTTCCTGAGAGGAAAAGATCTGGATGATGCGAACACTAACAGGAGCGTCACTGCTGTTCTAAAAGCGGTCGGGGGGTTCGCATTAAAAGCTGGCTTTGGTGAATCAATCGCAGCAGATTCCTGTTGTTAACTCAGCCCTACGTACGGCTGAAGTAGCGCTAAGGAGGACACCGTCTTCTCCCTGTGCCATCCGCGCCCGTTCCCCCACTTTCCTAAAATCAAACCTTGCTTGGAAGCCCGGCGCACGAAATTCTGCTGTACGTGTCTGAGCCTGAGGACACAACTCAAATATCGGAATCCGATTGCGAAAGGGAGAAGGGGGCTTAAAAATGCAGACACATGTTACAGCACATGAATCTGCTTGTAGCAGTCAGCTGTGATCCGTATTAAACCTGGCCAAGGCTGGCAAGAGTCCAGCAGCCTCATTGGCCAGTGTTTAGGCTTGGGAGCGCTACGGGCACATCTTTCTCCCATCCTTCGAGTGATGTATTGGAGCGCTGAACTCAATGTGGAAGGCTCGTGTTGTGCTCTAGCGTTTGTACCGGATGCTAGAGCTGAATCCAGGGCTAAGGTGGAGAAAATTCCCAGGCAAGGGTTAGCTAAACCCTGCTGGGGGGTGGGGGGGCTGGAGCAGCTGGAGTTGCTCTTCACAAATGGCAATCAGCATCTGGCGCGGTGCCAGCCCCTCCTTGCTAATGTAACCACCAAGGAACCTTTCCATGACAGTCCCACTTCTCTACAGTGACATTCCGGGCTTCACATGGCCAGCCGCTGCGGGCTTGCCAAAAAACACTCGAGCTTCGGGTCCTCGCAGGGGTCGGGGCAGGTAGAGAAGGCGGGGTGGAGGAGGTGAGATGGCAGGCAGTGTTTATAGAAGGGGTTGGAGTTGGGGGCGGGGGTTTAAAGCAGTGATCCCTATTGTTTTGCAAACGATTTCTGCAGTTCAGGGAAATAATTGGAAAGGTCTTGGCTATACCAGAGAGATCTAATGTAACCCTGGGCTACTTGAAGTATGATTATGCAATGTGAAAGTGGAACTGCTGAGAAGTGGATTTCGGATTGTAAAGATCTCTGGAGACTGTGGTTGTTTTGTAAACAAATTAATAGGAAAGGAAAGAGACCCTGTTTAACGATAACGTGGCTGTTTCTGCATTAGACTTTGCTTTTATTTAGCAGTTTTATTTCATTTTCATTTTCCAACCGTAATATATCCTTTTTACGCGAATTATCTGCATACAATTGAGACATGTATTGTTATTTATTAAATTTTATTTCTGATATCGGCAATGTCTTGCCTCTAAAAACACAAATTCTTTCAAAGCAAGGTAAAATGTTTGTTCTCTATAATCATGGTTGCGAACTCATGGGGGGGCGAGGGGGAGCTTTCCTCGACTGTAGCGCAAGATTCTCTGACCGTCCAGAACTTGCATTTTTAATTGGATTTAAATAACAAATATTCCCGATCGGGATCAGCCTTCCCTCAGCCTCTCCCGTTATGTTCTAAAGAAACCCCGGGTTATTATTTCTACCCGTTATTGGTTTGCATTAACTGGAGGGCAACTGACTGAGTCTGGTTAATAAAATCGACACGGAACACACATGCAAATTCCAGGCAATAAGAAAAAGCAAACACTGCAGGTATTTCGAGATTTGAGGCAGAAACCCGTCCTGTGAGAATGAAAAGGACAGATTCCCACAGGGAATGACTGCTGGGGACGAAGCATAATGAAAACGATCTGCTGAAAATAAATTAAAGGTTCCCTCTGCAGTTCTGAGCATTCCACCTTAAGAGCGCCTGCCCCTTTAAGAGGAAGTTTTGCTTCTAAGCGCTGCGGAAAGCCTGACAGTCTGCAGGGGGCGCTGCAGGTTCGCGTTTCTCCTTGTGCCTGCCAGAGCCCGCGTGTTAATTGCCAACCACACAGGCAGAGCCGAGCGCTGCCGCCCGAGCCTTCTCAAGTGGGGCTTGTAACATGGAAATGAGGAGCCGGCGGCCTCCTTGTTATTCCTGCAGGGTGCTGGGCCCGACTCGGCCCTGGCCGTTCATTGGCTCTGGGAACCTGCTTGTAGTGCGGCAGCGGCAGAGAGGTTTACAGAAAACGTTCCCCCACCGCAAGACACCCAGCCAGGATCACCTCCCCTGTCTTTGTTCCCGCTGACACGAGCGGTTGGAGATTGGGGCTTGTTTGGTTGGTTGCAATTAGGGAATTTGGGCTGGAGGCGTTTGTGTTTTCCAATCGCAGCCCAAAGAGGTGTCTCAATGCATCGCATTTTCTGGGGTTCCCTCCCTCCAAATCCTTCCAGCACCTTTGTCCTCCTACACTCGGTCCTTTCCCCTGAGAGGGGGGACTCTCCGGGGGGGATGTATTTGGTACTTATTTATTTGTCCTGTGTAGGGTTACTTGACAGACCCGTGTCTTCTGCTACCGTGTGACCCAGAAAGGCAGCTGAAGTGTCTCAGAGTACTCGGACTGCTTACATCCATTGTGAATTCGAGGGAGGGGGGAGGGGTTACAGGTCTAAATTCACAAGAGCAGGAATTCTGTACGATACAGTCCATCCAGATGAGTCTTGGGGAGGGGAGGGGAGGTTGTGGTGGGGCGTTTTGATGTATTTGGAACGCTAAAATGGATGGGATCGTGAAGATGAATGTAAAACCCTATATTGTCACAAATTAAAAATAGAGGCATCTGTCTTCTCCTCTGGTCCATTCCCCTTCCCCCTCGCTTTCATAAGATATTTACGATAGTGACAAATAATTACTGTAATGTCCTGATGCAATCAGTGTGGGAGCAGGTACATGTGTATCTCACAAAGTACATTCCCCTTTTTTCTTCCGGGAAAATATAGAGGATGATTTTCATAAGTACAAACGAGCATTTGCTGCTCGCTGATATTCCCCTTGACCGATTGCAGGACACCAAGGACATACTGAAGCTGTCCTTTCTTAAGTGTTGCACTTGCAAGTTGTGTTAAACTTATTTATTGGATCGGGGCCGATCCTACGCTCCTTGCTCAGGCAAAGCTCCGATACCCAGCCGCTGAATGAGCAAATAGCTGAGTGAAGGATTTCAGAATTTGAAATTCTTAAGTAAGAGAAGAGCCTGTTCCATACACGGTCCCATATGAAATAATGTCTTCAGAAATAGTTAAATGAAAAGAGAGAGGAGCATAAATACTTCTTTGTGAAACAGAGTAATTCAGGATAAAATGGCAATATTATAAGACGCATGGACAACAAATGCGTCCAGAGCACAGGAGGTAGAATCAGAATTCTAGTCAATCTCTTCTAAAGTAAAGAATCAGCAGTGGTGTTCTGAACTTTTCAAAAGTCTTCTGATGATCATTTTGTGATTCTGCGAGAGGTAGACACAAATCGAGCATATTAATCTGGAATCATTTATTCACAATCCCTGACAACAGCAAATTGGAGAGGGCAGTACAATTTATAACTTGAAAATGAAAGAACACTAAGGTGAATACGAGACACTCACCCACACGTTCTGGTTCCAAACATGAGCTAGCAAAGCATTTAATAATGTGTCAGTTCATTCAAATCCCCCACATTTAAAACACGTTTTCTTAGTGCAAAGCACAAGAAGCTTCCAATGCCCCCATTTCAGGTTGAATTCCTGCTAGGTATAATTTCATTTTAATGTATGTCTATTAAAACCGAGCGGTCAGGGCTATTGGAGAAAGTGACTCAAACTGGAGCCCTAGAAATAAAGAGCGAGGCAGCTCGACTTTAGATTTTTAAAATTCTATTTGATTTTACCATCGTGTTCCTCTCCTCCCTCCAGATGGCATCTATAAGAAAATGTTGAAAAGATACGTTGCGCTTTACCATAAGCAGAACTCACTATTGTATATTACCGATTTGGCATTTTTGTTCAAATTCCTGTCGAATTAAATTGCCTTTCCCTGGTAATTCAAAATATAATTAGACTGAATAATTTTTGTTTAAAAGCCCAGATAAATTAAAATAATCTTAATTTTAATGTGACATGACCCCGTTTTTTTCTTGTGAATAATGAGAATAAAGAAGTCATTAATTAAAACCAAGATGTCTCTGTATGAAGATACTTAGATCTGCAAAGGCTCTGAAGCATCGGTTGTATTAATAATGGTTATTATATAATTGAGCATGTAGATAGTCTTTGGTTTTAACCAGTAAGCCCCGAATTTATTGGGTCTAATATCTGATAATTATTTTTTATTCCTCGTTGCTAAATAAATAATTTCAATTGATCTGTCTCTACACGCAAAAACAATGACTGCTAAGCAATACCCAGGTTTGAGAACTGATAGACAAGTCCACGGTAGTATTATAACCTTCTCTTATGGTCACATTTATAATGTCGTTGGTTAAGCATATCTTGCTGTAATATGTACCCTTGCTTGCACTTATCCACCTAAAGATAATAAGGTGCAAATAAAAACACATTTAAAATGCATTACTCTCGTGCTGTAGCTATTGATTGTGTTTAAAGTTTCAGGATTTTGACATCGTTGTAAAGACTATAGCCTGGTATTCTTTGACTAGAAAGCATGGTAATTAGTTGGCATAGATTTTGCTCTTATCTTCCACATACCCTATATTATCTCCTACTCCCAATTTTGTTAAAAATAGACTTTGCTCAGAGACATTCTGTCTTCCAACAAGAATTCAATATCATCATTCGGGATTTCCTCTCTGAAATGTACACAACTTTTCCACACAGAAGTAATTAAAATACCTCCTTTTTCCTAAATATTGAAGAAGTACACTTTCCAAATATATAAGCATCTAATTATTTCTTCACATCTATCTATTAATAATCTTCTAATATATAAATTCTACACAAAATCTACAGATCTCAGCCAGAAGATATTAGCATGTAACATTAAATATTTGATGGTATCCAATTGTTTATGGTGGTAATTTTTCATCTGTGAGGTTAATTTTATCCTACAAAACAAGATAACCGTGTTTCTTATTCTAGTTTGAGGTTCTTCATGCAATCAGTTCAGCCTTTTAGTATATGAAGGAGTAATTTTTCTCTTTTCTCTTCGAGTTGGAATTTTCCTGATATAATTTAGAGTAAAATAAGATTTTAAAAGGATCCAGAGTTCTAATCTTGGTTGATGTTTTGGTATATTCACAGTAATGAGTCCTATTCCCTGGGGTCATGAAGCCCCTAATGTCAATCAAACAAACTGATTCAGAAATGCCATTGTTCGACTCCCACGTCACTCGCCTTCTTCTCATTTTACTTAACAATACCGGAGTTCTCTGATCACTCATTCGGAATATGGGCATTATCTGTGGAAAATGCACAAAGTGTCTTGATCTTTCACTAGCAGATACTGTTAAGGGATTTCTGCAAAGCAGACTGTGTGCATGTTTATACTTCTGTCTCTGGACTTTATTACAGCTCGGAAGAGCCAATGAATATCTTGAAAGCAAACCATGCCATAAATACGTCAAAAAATAATTTGTCTAGATAGATGTTACATTTCTATTTCCGTGATGAAAGGAGTTTCCTGTAAGCCTGCACTCTGATTTGTTACCAGAGGACCAGCTCCCTGATTTGTTACCAGAGGACTAGCAGAACTATGTCTGCATTTAACTGACGTGCGAACACTCTGAACAGTGGATTATACCATGGAAATTGTACCCAAATTGCTATTAATAACATCAACAAATGATGATGTTTAATAAATAATTGTTAAAAGGTGGGCACATAACTGTCTGAACAATTTCAGGCCGCGTCAGCGAGCTACTGCAGCTCAAATTCTTTATTCACTGTCCTAATGTAACCTCTTCAACCCTATACAACCTACCTACGAGTTACCAAACCAAACTGTACTAGGTAATGTTAAAGCGGCAGAACGCTAATAGCCAATCATAAGCATGGGAACTTTAAGCCTTCACAATACTGACAATCCAGCAAACAGCTAAAGGATCAATAAACATAATATTCAAAGCTATATAAGAAAAATAAATTTGTAGATGACGGAATTCTACAGACAATTAGAGCTTTAGATGTTTGTTCTCAGAAAGGCATCAGAAGAGTCTACCAAAAGATTACGTATCCTTGACATTAAAGGCAGAGTTTTGGGTGTTACTTTTTAAATAGGTAAATCAGATAGGTGCCACCAAGTACCTTTTCAAATTGATGTTTGTTTGTTTGTTTGCTGTTTTGTAAATCTAGTATACTTAAAACATGAAGAATTCAAAAGTTACAAACTCAGAGGTAAGAGACAATAAGTCAGGGCAGTCTAAGCATAATAGCATATAGGCTTGGAACAGTTTAATAACTTTTGTTTTTAATTTCACAGAGATCTGAAAAGTGAGCAAATTAAAATAAATGTTAGCCTTTCATAAGAGCACCAGAGCAGACGTTACACAAATTGCAAGATGTTAACATCTTCTTAATTTAAAATTACTGACATAGGCTTCCCCACCCCACCCCCAGCGTTTAAAATGCCTTTTGTCTCTTCATTTCACTTAAGCAAGCTTTTTTGTTGCCGGCTGCCAAGTTCTATTAATGAAGAATTTAATCGGAAAATGCTTTTCCCTTTTCTAAGCCAGTGGTGAACACCAGCCACTGAGGCCTAGGGTAGAATAAAATAGATCCCGCCTCAATCATGACTAATACGAACAATTCAATGTTTGTTTCAGTGAAAACCATTTACATGCAAGCAACTTTTTGCTTTGAAAGGGAAAATTGGGTTTATTTTTTTAGGGGGGGAGGGGTTAACACACACCTATAACCCCCAACTCTGGAATATGAAACCACAAAGGTTTTCTCTAAAGAGAGAAAGGCCTTAATTGCTAGATTCCATGTACAACTAATCCTAAAGCACAGTTAAGAGGAAAGGTAATATTGTGAGTTTCTATTTCATTCTGAGTCCTTATGTATCTCCTGGCTTGATGCTTTCTAACCTGTCTCTTCAAATGCTTTTTGTAAGGCAGATTTGGGGCGATTCTCTCTCCATTTTGTTCAGAATATGTGTGGTTTTCTCAGTATCCCCTTTTCCCCGTAGTGGGAATAAACGGAAAGACTTCTTTGGGATTAAAACCTTAGGTTTTCCCCTTTGCTAAACCGATAAAGAATGAGAGAAGGAAGAGAGGAAATGAAAATGTTATGGAGATTACAGTGTATGTCACTGGTTCTTTGGCCGGCCCTTGGTTTTTGTCACTGAACGGTAAGTGCAAACTTGTATTTCCCGTCACAAGAATGGTCAATTTTTCTCGCTTATTTGCAGTTTTCCAAAGTTCTACACCCAAACCAGTGAACCTTAAGCGCCCCTTTCACTCTTTTATTGTGAATATTTGTCAGTGTTCTGATGCGGTGATTGTAATGACAGGTGAATCCAGGGGCCCACTGATGCCATCCTGACTTCATAGGTTTGGAAATGTAAAAGAATATCAGCCTTTTCACTCGGAACCTGGCAGGCAACAGGTTCCCGTTTGCAGGGCTGTAATTCGCCTCCCCTGTTCCCAAGAAGGATGGCAACAAACCTGAGCTCGTCCATGCCTTGCAGAGCATCCGCTTCGGCTTTTATAAACAGTCTGTGGGCCGTGCAGGCATCCCCGTAATCTTCTGATGATAAGAAGAAATATTATGGGGCTGGAACAAGCGATTATAGGAAAGAAATCTGGAGGGAAGTGAGGCCGGGTCAGACACTGCTGAGCGGGGATCAGGCAACATTTGCCCCAGCACGGAACATTTGTGCTTGGGAGATGAGCAGGGATCTACCGAAGCTATGAAAGTTAGAAACGTCAAGCCCTGCGCTCTCCTTCCCTTCGCCTCTCTTTAAACCCCCTTCCCTCCTGTTCATTGTGAATTGAAGAAAAGACGGTCTGGAGCGGAGGTTATGTCAGAGCGCGGAGCGCTGGGAGTGGAGTGTGGCTTAGGCGCAGCTTTGTGTGCCGTTTTAATTGGCCTTGGCTACAAAAGGGTTGCGGAGTAAAAGGTCACCCCGATTCATTTTCTCCTTTAGCTGTTGGAGCTAAACACGCTTCCTTGTCTTCTCAGGTCTATTTTCCGAAAAGTGATGGGTTTTCATATTGCTATGGCGATGTCTCCCCTAACCACGGCAACGGGCGGCGCGGCGGCTCCCTAGCATCCAGCGCAGGCGAGAAAAGCCCGGGGGTGGGGGGCGGGCTCCGCCGGAGGGAATTGGCAGGCAGGGGAAGGAGGCACCTTTCCCTTCTGCACCGGTCGCGGCTGCCTGAGGAGAGCCCGGCTGAGCCCGCTGGATCCGGGCCGAGCCGTGCTGTCTGCACTCCCTCCCCGGCCCTCGGAGCTAGCTGGCCCGAACTGAGCCAAGCCGGGCCGGGCCTCTCCACACCCCACCCCCGCCAGGCGGGTGGATTTTCTCTCCTTTCCCCCTGCAGGCCCGATCCGGGCTGGTGGGTTTCTCGGCAAGGCCGGATGGCAGCGGCGCTGCAGGGGCAAGCCGCTACGGTTCAGGGCTCCCTGTTGCACACTTCGCCTTTCGCCCTGGACCCAACCGATCGGAGCTGGGAGCCCCGCGAGTGCCGCTCAGCCCGCTCCCCTCTGGCCCCCTGCAGCCCGCGGCCTGCTGCACGCGGTGTTTACACTGGCGGGAGGGAGGCTTCGCTCTTTCCACACTGGGGACAACTCGGAGTGGTCTGAAACTGACAGATCAATCTGGAGCCAAAAAGCGCCCGTTTAGGGACAAGAGCGATGCGCCCGGGATGAGGCTAAATGTGCTCTGCGCTCCCGGAAAAGGCACCTCTCCGGCTCCTGTGCTGACCTGGCTGCTGTGAAATAAACCCCTATTACCGGGGAGTCCCTGCCCAGAGACTCCCCTCTCTCAGGAGCCCCTTTGTAAGGGTGCAGCTCTTTCCCAGCCCTGCAGCGGGAGGAGGGTGTTGCTGCTGCGCAGACAGCATCAGTATGGGGCTGATGTTACCAAAGGGAAGAGGGAAGAGCGTATGTAACGCTGCCTGCAGGCAGTTCCTTCGGCTGCTGCCTCGAGAGGCAATCGCCCATCCCCCCCGAGGAACAAATAAATTACAATGTAATACCGAGATTTGGTGGGAACAGAACAGGGAGCGTTGCAAAGGTTTGGGGTACAGACTTGTGAGCGGGTCTTTGGGCCTGTGGGCTGGGAACGGGACTGTTCAGCTCCGAACAGACATTTTGAAATGGATCCCAACTTCCAGTTACCAAAAAGAGAGACATTTCCACATTCTCTGCCTCGGACAAACCTCCTGCAAACCTCATCGCTGGTTTGCCCCGGGTCGAAATTAAAAGGAGAATTGTGCAAAAGCATCTGCTCAGTCCGAGTCAGAACAAAGACAAAACCACCGGCGTGGAGCAGCCTCTCCAAAATGTAACGCTCCCTGTTTCTGGAGGCAAACTCCTAGCGTGGTCAACCTATAATTGTGGTTGATATTTAATCCTCCTTTCTTAGGACAAAGACCCATCTTTTTACCACGTAGAAATGCCATTGAGATGTGACTAACCTTTAGGGTTATATCCCAAACTGGGAGCCTAGGGCTTAAAAGATGATTGTCCAGCCCTCTTCTAACCTGAACAAAAAGGATCTGCAGAAAATCGCATTTCTTTTCTTGCAACAAAGCATTGCTAATCACTTCATCTTGGGGGTGAATTTTTATTCCTGTGTCCACTCAGGGTATTGAAATCGATCGCTGCAATATTTAATATATTACAGTTTTAGAGTCGTCTCGTTGTACGGCCTGTTTTATTTGCTGTCGGTCTGTCTCGCTAGGTATACTAGCTAGCTCTAAGTGTGTGTGTGTGTGTGTGTGTGTGTGTGTATTATTTATTCCGGTCTTCCGGGGGAAAATCATTAAAAGTTGTGGTTAGCTTTCCAATAATGTGAAAAATAAAACGCCAAGTAAATTAAGTAAAAAATAATAATAATAAAAAAATAAAACAGGCGATAGTTCCATTAAAATAAAATTGTAAATACCCACGTTATAAACTAATTAACTAAATAATTGTGGATATAGCTACAACATTAGGACTAACGATATAAACCTCACATAATTAAAAATATAATGTACCCTTCCTTTTCTTTTTTGTTTAACTTTCCTGTAGTGACCTGTCCCATAACCTTGTAATCCACTGTGGGATATTTTCTTTCTGGCCTCTTTCTTTTGTTACACCCCCACAGGTTTCCAGTCTAGATGCTTTTTTTCCTTATAAACGCGTATTTTAAAAATATTTGACCTATTTGACTAAGAGACATTCATACATATTGGGTTAAGGTTAGAGGTTTCCGATTATTTTATTAGTCTTCCTTAAGCAACTACACCGGAATTTAAAAAAAAATGAAAATATTGCAGGAAATTGCTGCATTAGCAGCTTTAGTTGTTTTGGTTTTTAAACAGTTTGAAAAGTGGGTACTTCAAATGTGCCTGGCTTTTATAATATTTTAATACATATTTGGGCGGATCCACGGCTGGTGTAAATTGTCATGGCTCCATTGATCTCAATAAACCACCCTATTGTGCCTATACTCTATGTATATATGGTACTGCCTGTTATGTAAGACAGACGATATTCTGAGAATCCTGCAGTACCTAGGTGCACAGCGAGAGTGGCCTCTGTAGTTTCGTTTTTCCCTGATTTTGCTCGTTGTGGTAGACTCTAAAGGCAGATCATTTTATTTTATAATAAATATCACATTGGAGAGGAGTTTCAGGAAGAGTAAGTTCAAATCTGTGATTTTTTTTTAAATCATACACAAGGTTTTCTTGGAAGGACTCTCAGAATGAAAGCATCTAGTTGTTTGTTTTCAGATTTGATCTTTGAATGTTTCTGTGAGCAAAAGATTTGAAAACAAAATGAAAGCAGAGCTACGGCGCGTATATCCTTATAGCTTTACTCAGAAGAAGAATTCACCCCGATAAATTGAGTAACATCTATCGGGACTCCTACAGCACATAAGAAGACGAAGCTAATGGATCTTCTTCAAATTACAAGCGAATATTTCTTTGGTGACACATTTATCTTCAATAATCTTGGATTATTAGGGATGCACATTCTTAATCTCTATAATATCGGCGCAATACTATTAACATTTTTGATTGTTAATAGGGAAAATCAAAACTTCCTTAGTGCAGACAAATCTGCCACATATTGATGTATAAACACTTGACGTACAATTAAAAACAGCTCTTTGCAGTTAGCACTGTGCTTGATTCTAATACAAAAGTATCATATGTTTATATGTAGTTCCTCATTTTGATATAATCAGATGCAATCGCATTTCATAACCAAGTGCAAGCAGTAGTTTCAAACTAAAAGACATCTTGGATTTGCGTGTCGTGTGAAGTCACTGCACCTAGCACGGTCCCAATAAAATTACGTTATAATTTGTTCTCGGGTTCAGATGGAAATTCTAGAACTATTCTCAAATACTCTGGTGAGCTTCCATAAACTGAACGTCCATAAAGCTGCTTACATAACACTTGAGAATTACAGTACTTCGAGTTGTGGACGAAATACAGCTCAGTGTTGGAATTTTCACATTAAATCCTCAGAGAGAGAGAGAGAGAGAGAGAGACAGACAGACTGGCCTTTGGGAAGATAGGAACCATGTCTTTTAACCATGTTGGCGCAGAGTTCTTGCTCTTTATCCTCTTCGTATGCGACAAAGGTTACATACATTATAAAAAGGAGCCATCAAACTTCCCAAGCTATAGATGATTGTAAACAAAACTAAAAAAAAAAAAACCAACCCTATCTCCAGCCCTGAGTAAGAAGCCAACATTTCTAACAGGGAAACGTTTCTTTAAAATGCCCTCTGTACAGATTTCATGATCTGGCATCCCTCAGATTATTGGGATAATATTTATATTTATCTGCATTTACACAGCTATAGAGATAAATGCCAATTTACACAGACTTGTTCGATGTTGTTTAACGGCATGGCTTGTTTAGAACTAAATATATTTGTACATCCCTTTATGAATAAACATACTGAAATCATAAACTAATTAATAAATTTTACTGCTATAAATTGCAAACCCGAGGCCATAATTTATAGAATAAACTATCCTTAGAATATAAAAGAGACGATGGGATCATAGCTGGGAAGACCAGGCATTATTTTGCAGTGTATATTGAATTCTGTTCTCTTTTTCTTCTAACACATCATTCACTAAGAATATTATATGGCCTCAAGTGAACCTGGCAGATTTTGCTGGGTACAAATATATCACAATTGGAAATAATCTGAAAACCCGTTTTATGGGTATAATATGTTACTTCAAACATCCACAGTAGACACAGTGACGTTTTTCAAATGGTCTGGAACACTGTCCATTAAATGGCACGTTATCACTACTTACTCTTTACCAATAGTGTCATGTACATGGAAATGGAAACGGACATTTCCAAAAGTGAGCAACTTCTTTGTCGTGCAGTTTACTAGATAAGATTTCTGATTTTGCTGTTGTGCGATTGTGTCGAACAGTTTGCTGCTAAATCTTCGGAATACAATAGCAAAGTCGGTAAATATGAAACGTGTTGGCACAGGTTATTTTTCACACTCACCACACATACACTTACGTACAAAGAGCCTGCAAAGCCAGCAAATATGCTATTTAGAGTATGTGTAATTGCTTTTCTGAAGCTCTCTTTGATTCTTAAATCAGGTTTATTCAAACTAGGCGTCAGGTTTGCTTGGGGAATAAAAAAGTTCGCTCGCCAAGTTATCCTCACCCAAATAATGAAATGGCATTTTTAACAAGTAACTAATAGATTCCTGTTTACCAAAATATAGTAGCTAGTAATCAGGAGTAGCACTACATTAATGGCTCTAATACAGCAAACCCTTCAATGTAAAACAAAGAGTTGATAGCGAATGCCTCTTGGAATGGATTGTGTCACTGCTATTAGAATGGATGTATTTAATTATAAACAGGTACATTTTTGTTATCCCAGAAAGATAAAGAAAGAGGAATGACAGTTTGAAATATAATACAAAGATGTGAAGTGAACCGAATGGCAGCTAAAGACAAGGGTTTATCTCCACGTGTTTCTGGGACGTGTTTCCCAACTAAACTTTGTAGTGATCTTTGGGGAAAACCAAATACAGCTTGATGGAAACATCCTGTTTTGAGGGAAATGGACTGTACAACCCCACATATCTATTTCGAGTGTGTTAATCAAACTGGAAAAGAACTGGAAGCTAAAGATCTGAATTTGGCGGATTCTTGCATTTTACACATTGCAATTCAGTATTGATCATAAAATTCAATTTTGAAAATAGCTTCTGTCCTGGGTGGCGTGGGTTATGTTATCTCAGTATCTACACAAATCGATTGGTCTAAAAACAACCTTCACCTTAGTTTCTATACTATAGAGAAACGCAACGTTATTTATAAAAGAGGAGAGTAGGAGCAGTAGAAAGTTAATAGATGTGGGTTGTACAAAAATCCGTAAAACAAGTGCTTTAAACCCAGGGTGATTTCTCCTAATAGCGAAATCAGAAAGATCGAGCGAGAGGGAGAGATTTTAGGAAAGAGAATAGCCCTGTATACGTTTCTAGAGAGGAATTTACGTTTCACCAAGATTTATATTCGGTAATATACAGACACGTGCACTCAGAATGAGTTTAAATGTAACAGCGTTTATGTTTCAGTTACAGTTAGCAGGGCGGGTTTCATTTTCCTTTTAAAGCAATGAAGAGTAAAATCTCTTGCCCAACAACACTCTGCAGCCTAGCGTTTAAACCCAGCAGCCACAGCGCCGTGTTTGCTTCGGGAACTCCTCTGTGCATGAAACGGCGTGCGGGGTAGTTTGGGGGAAATTCAATACATTTTTTTCCAGTCAGAAACTGGAATCTGCAGGTTCTTCTCCAAATCGCTATTGCCTTTCCTTTTCCTAGCAAGTCCCAAACCACAACAATGGCAGAGAAGCGAAGGGGATGGGAATCTTTTTAAAACAAAACTGCAATTTTCCCTCTAAAGACTGCACTTTTCAGTTAGCACTTTGATTTTTTCTCCCGTTTTACTGCCTCCTGAGTCCCTCTGTAGCAAAGTTTCCAATGGATGGTGTTTGTGTGTGTGTGTGATCCTTTAGTGGTTTATGTTAACAAAGGAGAGACGTGAACATTGCACGTGTATTTTCTTCATTTTCAGATTATTTACTTAGCATTTTCTGCATTAAGCGGGTATTGGATTTTCTTCTTTTGATGAATACCGGATCTGGGTAATTCCTGGGGCTTGGCTGAGAGGAGATTTTTAAAGGCGTCTATTTGCGAAATATGAAGGATTCGCCTCTAACACGAGTTGGTTTTAACCAAATGATCAGATTTTTGCTTGTGAAAACGCGGCCCTTTCATTTCCCACTGACAGCAGCAAGGCTCCCCAACAGGCCGGATGCCCGCAGGATTGCACTGAACTGGCCTGCGTGATACTGAACTCCACTTTCCGCTTAGCTCTTCAGACCCTCATCATTAAAAGCGCACCTTTGAGTGCATTAAAATCTGAAAGATCATCTTTTTTCACCAGAAGAGACCTACTCCTGCAGCATCTCTGAAAGGTCACCAGCTCCGCCATGGCTGATCCCAGCTTTTGCTACAGGCCACATTAGCAGAGCGGCCATTTACTGCCCCTTGATTGCACCAATGACCAGGTTACCTCATAAAGCCATTCACACTCAACAATGGGGATTTTCTCAACAATTAACAAGAAACAACATAATAAACCCATTTACAAAGCCCTGGCTATTTACTATAAATTAGGCACTCTTTAAGAGACCAGCGCGTAATTTCACACACTTTACAACTGCAACTGCATTTTAAACGCGAGAGTAAACAACCTTGTTGCACTTTTCTCATTGACCTGTCTGTGCAGCTCACCACTATGTTTTTTTCTCTTTCGTGTGTGCTGTTTTATTTGTATTGTGGAGCTCCCAGCCGTATCACCCCCAAATCCGTATTTGCTTTCCACATGGCAATTTGATTTTCAGATGGATTGGGTAGGGGAAGGGAAATTGCATTCTACCTTATTTCTTTAAAACCTAAACCCCCAAATAACAAGTGGGGCTGCAGGAAGTGTATTTTTTGTTATCTTTTCCCGACGATGTTGGCCGGCTGCGTCACTCATTTAATTATTGAGTTGTTTTCAATATGGGCAGTTAACTATTACATTTTAGAGACAGTTAACTAGTGCGGCGCCTGTGTATGAGAGAGAGACAGAGAGGGGGGAGATCACACAAAAGAAGAGCAAAGTGAAATGGATGATCAGCCAGAGGAACTACCAAAATGGGGGAAAATATGTGAGCCTGATCTTCATTTTCACTGGCCCCCTCAAACAGCAGCCTGAGAGCAGCCGCCTGCAAAAGGGCCACTTTGATGTGAATCTATGTGAGAGCTACTGGTAGTGAGTGAGTGCAGGAGCTCCTGTTCCGCCTCGCCTAATGAGTGGGTAACAAATTCGAGAGAGAGAGAAAGAGGTCTGGGCGAAAAATCACAAAGAATTTGTTTTCCATAAAGCAAGATGGCGGCATTTTTAGTGTTGTCCCCAAGTGTCTGCACGATATTAAGGGGAGTCTCTAGACCATCACTGCTACATTTCAGGGGAGAACTTTAGCTCACATGTTCCTGCCAACGAATCTGATGATTTTGAAGGCAAAGTACAGTGGTAACCTTATGTTGCACGCTACACCACAGACTTTAGGGCCAACTTCCTTCTTCTTTCTCGTCAGGAAGCAGAGATATTGGTCACTCCGGCTCATCACACTCATTTACAAAGTATAAAACGAGGCGTTGCTGGCTCCATCCAAACTGCCCCCCCCCCTGTTTACAAACACAGCTGTTGCAGTATATTTGCAATGCTAAGGATAAAGCCACCAGCAGCGAAGAGCAAACGAGAGATGATGCAGGAAAGGGTTTCTCGGCATCTGGAAAGGACAGAACGCCTTGTTTTTGAAACTGTCAATTCTCTCAACCCCTATTGTGAGAGCTTCATGCAAAACATCTAGGGCCTTTTAAAGCTGGGACTTGTGAGGCCGCCTGAGATTGAAAAGGAGGGGGTGGGGGGCTAGGGCATAGTAAATAATTATATCAGAACAGTTTAAAAAATGCAACTTTGAAGACCTAAAATCAGTTAACTGCATACCCAGGTGTCCTTTCCCAAAATGTTTGGGAAGTGTCCTCTATTTAACAGAAAGCAATTTGGCTACAGAGGAATGAGAAACTCCACATTCAACCATGGAACTGATAAACGGTACATTCTTAAACATGATTGTAAGGGTAAATACCGGGGGGAAAACCTCGTGAATGGCTCATTTTTGTAAATCTGATTTAGCTAGGTAGATTCCAATGCCTTTGTCCTTATTTTGAGAGATTTATTTTAATTTGTACACGATTGTACTTTGTAACTTTAAAGTTATGTCCAAACAGATTTTAAGCTGAACCATTAAAATTTTTCAGTAACCATTTTAACTGTAGAAACCACAACTAACCACGTTCTCTATGTTATATATTTTCTAGTATATTACATGTATTACAATAGTTTTTCTACAGATTACCACTGAATTAGACGCCTGCATAGAAAAAATGCCAATTTTTACATCCCTCTCTCTATCTTAACCACTCACACGTGTGAAGTGTAACAAACAAAAACATGATAGCATTGTTCTTATTTCTGCAGAAACTTTAATTTATTGGCGACTAAATCTGATATAGGAAAAAAGGTCAGAGACCATGCAGAAAATCACCAAGTGAATGATTGAACAGCAAACGTCATACAACAGCCACCACCATTTTTGCATTATTGCTACATAGTGGCGTTTTAAATAAACCAGTAAAGAGATTATCCCACTGTAGTCAAGTAAGTGTATATTATAGAACAATCACTTTTAAAAGTAAATTGTTGTAAACTGAAAGTTACATCTTTTAAGGCAATATACCTGGTTGCTGAAGGCATTACACATGTTCCCTTTTTTAATGCTCTAGAGAATTAGACATAGTCCAAAACTTCCTTTGTCTT
The DNA here is from genome assembly GCF_013100865.1 of Trachemys scripta elegans. Lineage (NCBI taxonomy): Eukaryota > Metazoa > Chordata > Testudines > Emydidae > Trachemys > Trachemys scripta. The sequence continues at coordinate 35,945,820 of NC_048299.1, read as the reverse complement.
CAATGTGGTCGCAGAAATCTTCCCAATAAATGTATCAGTAGCCTCTACTTGTAGCAAAATCTCTGGAATAATGTTCCAGACAAGTTCAAGTACTCTCCTAGGTGTGTTTTATTTATTATTATTCTTTTATTTCATTTTATTGATTTATGCATTGTACATCAAGAAACTGGAAAACTGTCAAGTTTCATAGCTGATACCCTTTAGTTTCTCTTTCCTACAAACATTACAGCAATACCATAATCCCGCTGGCTAGAAAACCCTTGTTTTCCTCAGGATTAAGACTTACCTTTATTGGGGGGAAATGTGCTATTTATAACAGTAATTTTATTTTATTATTATCATCATCATGTCTAAAATTATAATAAACTGTGTTCGCAAGAATTATTACAACACAATGAGAAACAGCTCCCAAACTACCAGGGATTTGAAATAATACCTTTTTCAGTAAATTCTTGTACCTGGCAGATTACTCTGACAGAAGTAAAAACTCAAATGTTCTTGCTAGTGGCTTGAAACTAAACTGAGGTGTACACGTGTGACAATTATTTGGCTATTTAACTTCTTGCCTTTTGATGGTGCCTTTATTCATCATACTTCAGCAGAAAAGTCTGCAGGAATGATACACTCAGGAATGTATTTGGCTTGGTGGTGTTCATTCTCCAGCTTCCATAAACTGGAACTATTAATTCATGTAGGGCGACATAGCTAATATCAGAGCTGGGCGCCATATTTTACGTTTTAAACTCCATTGAATGTATTTGGTCTGAATTTGTGCTTTGTTTCTTTCCCCAATATTAGTTAGAGAGTCAAAACAAATCGTCTCTGCTATTTATAAGTTAGGGTCAAGTCAACATGTCTCTAATTGTAAATACACAGGGTCAGTGGAGGAAGCTACTTTTAAAATGATATACGTACTGTTTAATAGATAAGGCGAAATTTCAGGTTTTAAGCTTGCATATTGTAGCTTTGTAGATTTCTGTCAAGGGGAGACCCTTTTCAATCAAACCCTGCTTTCCCAAAGAGCCAGGGGATTTTCCTGAACAGTAAATTGTGTACGTATTTACATATTTCTGGAAATAAGCCTGTAATTTATGCAGCTCCAAACACTCGAATGTAAACATTAATTTCAGAACAACTTCATCCAGTAAACAGATTTTTAACGGCCACCATAATTTCCGCTGAGCAGGTTAAGTATGCAATGCACCTTTTGCAATTGGCAACTTAAAGTGTGTGTATGGGGGGGAAGGGTGAATCAATTGAAAGGCAATTGTTTACTCTTTCTAAATATATTTGGCTGCAGGTATTCTTAGAAGAGGTCTTTTACAATGAGAGGAAAACCACGGTGTGCATATATATAGTAAATAGAGCTGAAAGCAGCCAGTGTCTACTTGGAATATTTAGAGACAAAGAGGGTAGAGGATAAAAAATAGGCAGTGAATTTCCATAAGAAATGTTGACTCTGAGTCACACAATAAACATTTCATTGCTGTTTTTTTTTTCTTTTTTGATTTATGATAAATTATTCTCCCGGAATTAATGAAGAGGTGGAATCTCTAAAATGTAATTTGGAAAAGACTCTAGTATAAATAAAATGGAAATTAAGATTAACCCAGCAATTTTTAATCTCAAACTCTGCTGATTCAGCAGCCCAATTGTAACTGACCTTTTCAAATCCCCAACTTTTCAAACTATTTTATTATAACTTTGGAACGTATTTCCCTCCCAAAATATAAACTCTACATTGTTCAAGACTGCCTTAAGTTGGGTTAAAAACAGTTTTATTTAAAAACAAAACAAAACAAAACAAAAATAACCTCTGGAAGCGTATTTCCTCCAAATAAAAACCTTAAACTTTCAGATGAAGAGGAAATTATGGACAACTCTGCAATAAGTCGAAATGTATGAAATCAGGAATTTTTAAACAGTGTTTTTAATTGAAAATAAAGCTAAAGCATGCTTTTCAACAGTGCAAATTTTCATAATTTTGATTTACTGCTTCCATCATCACAACATATTACACCAGCATGTCTTACCCAGGGCTAGACTCTAGAAGTCTACCTGTTAAACTATTTCGATATTAAGTGCAAATATAGATAATTGCCTCTGATTGTCACGTGCAGTAGAAATGCTTCTGCTACATAGATAGGATGGTATTGCAAAACTCAAGTTTCAAGAGATTCGGATAAAACAGTGAAGTGTACTAAGGTCTAAATGCCTGAGTTTTGGTGCCAAAAAGCTATGAATAACATGATATTCTCATTTTGTGTATTCTTTCCACTTATGGCCTCACGTTTCACTTTCTGTGTTGCATTTACCGCTTTGCTATTTCCTCCATCGAGTGTGAGAGGTTAGACCATAAATTGTACTGCTATACAGACAAATATTTTAGTTGCTTTGCAAGTTAGTAAGGGGCATGTTCAGATCAAAATTGAAGTAGGACATTAGTGGGTAACAGTAACTGTATTTAAGACTTTGGGGGTGAAGCAAAAAGTCTTTCCAATTGCAAAGAGTGACTGTACAAGTAAAAAGACACCCTTTACCAAAAACAGAATTCCATATTTATTTACTAGTTTTGAGATGAGGCAGCTTTTCCAGTGCTCCAGCTGTACTCCAACCCCAACCTTTCCAAACCATAGAAAAATTAGTAAATGCAACTGCTCTTGGAAAAAAAGCCCCCTACTCTGGAAAACAAAGCTCCCGAAAAGTAGAGACTGCTGCCACATTGAATTATAGTGAACCCTTACTGTGCAACCAAGTAACTTAACAAACTTTAACTGAATTAACAGTTCGACTTCCATTTTCGAAATCTAGTGCATAAATTTAATGGCTCATTCTAATATTTATTATTCAACCTTTTGACATTTATTTGTAGCAGTTGAATTGAGGTACCGGTGCATTATTAGCATTTAAACAGTAAAGTGTTCCAGCTCTACGATAATAACTGAGTTTAAGTTGAGTCTTTAGCCTGAAGTACTCTGTGGAATGTAAAAATTACCCAGACAAACAAACAAACAAATAAAGACTGTAATGGAAAAGAAAATAGTAATCCGATTTCTATCTTCACAATGTGATAAAACAGGACTCCAAAAGTGTGTAAAGCATTAAGGGGCTTGTACAAACCATCCTGTCGAGTTTAAAACAAAAGAAAGGTAAAGGTGGTTCAAGAAAGTATTTTCCAAACTATTTTATTAATTAAATTTCCTGAATTTGTGGCTAGGTGGAAGAGGTATTGCAGAACCGCCCAACTGCCATTTCCATACAGGATGGGCCTTGTGAGGTGGTTGCGAATCCTTAGTGGTGTTTAAGGAATAAGCTGGCAACAAATCCCCATCATTGCCAATAATTAGTGACGGTGGACAGGGAAAATTTGCCATGAAATTAAACGGCCTTTTCACTGCTGATGCTACATTGCTGGCTACCCTTTTGCGTCTATTGGTAACTGTAAAATCATCCAGTGTTCCTTCATGTGACTCAATTTTACCTGTAGGACGTGGGCTTCTAGCTGATTTCAAATTTGGTTTGACTGGAGGAGTCTGCAGTACAGGTCGCTTTCCCAAAACCAATGTCCTGTAATTTTTTCTCACCCTCGCTCCAAATTTATACTCCCCATCCTCAGGTTTTGGAGTACCTAAAGTGCATGAAAGGACCTGACTCTGAGTCAGCGTGTTTAAGGAAGTGGTTTCTTTCTCAGTGCATGCAGAATCTTCCTGGGCTGTTAATAAAACGTCCGGGTTATTACTCTCAGTCACACCGTTAAATTCATCCTTAGTATCATTGCACTCACACTTTAGCTTATGTTTTGAAAGGTCAGGTTCATAGTCTTCATTCGTACTGCTATCCTCTATTTTGATTTTAATATTGTGCAGGAATGGCAATGCCTTATTGCCCGGATCAGTGCATTCAAGCTCAGCTGCTGCTGTTGTAGAAGCACGATCAGTTTGCAAAGAGGGTAAATCCGTGGCAAATTCAATACAATGAGGGATTTTGGAATCTTCTTCTGAATTTGCTGCTGTTGGTGAAGAATCATTATTTAAGAACCTAGCAGCTATTGTATTGTTATCTGCACAGTGTGTAGTTGTTGCTTGAAGGCATTTCCTTGCCTCTCTGAGTACTCTTTGTTGTGGAAATGCATTGTTTGTCTTTGGGCTAGGTGAAGAGGCCCCCTTTGCAGCACAGTTAATTGTTAGGTCAGTACTCTTTACATTATTGGAAAATTCAGGGTGTGGGAATGTGATCTCAGATACCCTATCATTCCTTATCTCAGCAAAACAACTTCCAAGGCTGCTGGAGCAGCACACTGGAGGTGCTTTGGGTGCCCAGCTTTGATGACTCCATTCCTCTGGCAATTCCGATTTGACACCACACTGAGCACTTTTGAGGTCGGGAAGCCTGCCTGCCTCCTCGAAAGCTGGCGATTTGGTGGGGGCGGCCGTGGCCAAATGATACAAGAAGTTGGCCTGGGCCATGCTGGGGGGGTTGCAGAAACTGGTTCGCCTGAAGCGGATGCTTTGCACCGAGACCTGGCTGGAAACCGAGCTGGAGTCGGAGTCTGAGGTCGTATCCTCCTCCTCGGAGCTGACCTCGCTGGAGTCCGAGACGCCGCTGCCTTCCTCCTCGTCGTCTTCCTCCTCCTCCTCCGAGGACACGGAGTTGCTGGTGCTGGAGAGGCTGGACCCGAAGTCAGAGTCGTTGGCCACATGGTCGGAGTAAGAGCTGGACTCCGAGTCACTGCTGTAGCTCTCGGGGAAGCTGCCCAGATGCTGTTGCTGCGGCTGCTGCGGAGAAGTGCAAAAGCCATTGACGAGGTGAAATCTCTCCAGGCAAGCGGCCGTGCTTGCTGCAGCTCCTTTGGGCTTGCAGGGCCTGGGCACGATCAGGAGCCGCCTGGCGCTGCTGGGGGTGTTTAATAAACAGTCCTTTTGGGCGGCCTCACACGGTCTTTTCCTTTTGTATCTGTAAGTCAAACCCACAGGGCTCCCTGCAGCCGCCGCCGCCGCTAGCTTGGTCTGCGCGATGGCGGCGGCGGACTGGTAATAAGCAGCAGCAGCAGCAGCAGCCGGGTGCTTGCTGCAAAGGACGCTCCGAAAATAAGGGGGATCCGAGTGAAAGGTGACATAGTTGCCCACGATCGGGGCAGTTTCATAGTTTAAAGGGGGTTTGCAAGGCGTCCGAGCGATTTCTGGGTAGCTGTGACCAGTGTATTTACTAAAAATGTGAGGTAGATCAGAGGCCGGTAGCAAGCCTGTGTCCCCGGGACGCAAAGCTTTTCTTCTAATTGGCAGAGGCTGAGCCGATTCATTCAAACCCAGCCAGAGTTTGTTCTCTTTCCAAAAGCTGGAGTAGGGGTCGGTGGATGTGTGCTCCGGTTGGAGATCTTTTGTTGACAATGACCGGCTTATTTTCCTCCTTTTTGTCTTAAGGACTCGTTCCGTTTTGCAAGATGTGTAAAGAGCTTCTACGTCCTCTCTGGATATCAGTGTGCATTTGGCTGCATGAAAAGCGATGGAGTTGATGGCTTTGAGTTTCCTCAACTCCTCCAGGTCGCAGTGATGCTTTTTTACTTTTAAATGATCCATTCGCTTGTGCACTGTAGTTCTCGGGATGTTTTTGAGCAGGTCTGTAAAAACCTGAGAGAGTGCAAACATTTGCTTTCCTTTAATGATGAGGTAGCCGAGCCTCACGCCATCCACCTCTTCAAAACCCGACTTCAAGTCTCCCATTTCGTGAATTAAATTATTCCCAGCATTTGCAGAAATAAAGAAAAAAAGCCACACACACAATCCTCAGCCAGATGCTGTATTTGTCTCAAGGCATCCTGCTAATAAAATAACAAAGACTGTTATTCCTGCTCAATGGAGTGCCAAACTTTAGACGAAATTAGAAAAAAACAAAACAAAACATGTGAAACTACAATCTCTGTATATTTTTGTTTGAAAATCAGGTTTGCCAAAGTGTTTCTCTAAGTTGCTGTTGAAGATCAGTACCTGTTCCCTTTCATTCCCTGCTTTTCCATTGGAGAACTATGATAATGGAATGTGAAGGGAGGAAGAGAAAAGAAATGCAGCTGCTATTCCCGCCGCTGCTTTAGCTACAAATAAAATGACAGAGTGAAGTGAGCTCGTCCGGAGACACCTTCATCAATTAATTCCCCTAAAGCCAACGCTGATTGGACACTCCTGACAGGTGATGCAATAAAAATTGATATTCCACCCCTTCCCCCCCAAAAAAATCTCCCACTAATTAGCATACCCTTACACTGCCAAGCCCCCTCCCAAAGTAAATAATACAGTTAGTATATAAATCTTTCTATTAAACAATCTGAGCTCAGATACACTCAGACCTCTCAGACTTCATCGCTAGCTACAGATGTAGGATTTGTATGTTTTTTATTGTCATTTTATATATATATACATAATGACATTATTTTGGACAAATGCTGCTATTTTGGGCATTATGTGACTGTAAAGGACATAAGTGTTATCATATCGAGAGAAAAGACTTTGGTAATGCAATAATTGTAAACTGATATTTTATTCTGCATTGTGTGGAAAATGAAGCTTAGCGAAAATGTGCAGAATAGCCTGGTATTTCCCTTTTTCAAGCTCAGGGGTGAAAGGCTCTGTTGTTAGAAATCGAGAACGAATACTTACATTTTCGAGTTTCTCTTGATTTTCCTCTTCTATTTAATTGTCGTTCTACAGTCAATGGCTAAGTTTGTTTTTTGCTCTGCATATCAAGGTTTCCAACACCGTAATACTGTCACTCTGTAGTTGAAATTCTGTCTGTAATATTGGGGGAGGGGAAGGAGGACGTGGGCTCACGTCAGACCCATAACAAAGCATAGATAAGCCAGAAATGTACACACTTTTCACAATTAACCGTGCTGGATCACAAGCTGGAATGTCCTAGAGTCCCAGACTCCACATTAGGATTCTTGTGTGCTGACTGCTTCCAGTAGAGAAAAGAGAATGTAAAATATCCAAGGTGCTTCCAGAGGCTTTACGTAATAACAGAAAAGTGCTGGCACACGATATAGAATATTGCAACGGTCCAGGGCACTTCTGGTTTGCAGCACGTTCAGTTTGGGGTAGACCTGCAGACTTTAGATGTTCCATTTATACCAACCCTTTAAAATCATTTTGAAGAAGCAGCATGAAGGTGTAACCTCTTCGCAGTGACGTTACAATACTTCAGTGTCAGGCACAAATGATTTCGAACATGTTGCAATGTTAGCAAACCTCTTCCTTCGTGCGTTAAAATGATGTTTGCGGTTTGCATGTCAAAAGCTGCAAAAATAACTATCCGCCCATAATCAGTTTTCAACTGAAAACTGGATAGAACACAAGCACTTATATATAGCAGTAGTTTAGTGCATATCCAAAATTAGACACATCCGTGTAATTAAGAAAACATCTCATATTTCTGGGACTAATTTTTCCCTTCTAATTCAAAAGTTCCGTTATCCACTCTATAGATTGGCAATATGGTGAGTGGAGCTCGTATTACACCATCAGTTATAGCTGAAATAAATACAAGGATCGCTTTTAAAAAATAATTTTCGATAGTTTTGCATTACAAAGTAGAATACACACAACCTCCCAATTTCGCAGGAATTCTGGCGAGAACTGGGAATTTGCAGAAGTGCATCCGGAAATTAAGGAAGTCTATTTAGGAGAGTCTGTAACTCAGTAGGTTTGAGATTTGAAAAGCCACCCCTAGACTACTGTTGCTCTCTGCACAGATGTAATCGCCGCTCTTCAACTTAATCAATGTGTGTACAAACCACATCTAGTTCTTCCTTTTGAAATCTAAGGATAGTATTCCCCTCCAAGAAACCAGAGCTACAGCAAATTACATTTTGTCCCTTGAATGAGAAAAGGATCATTGAATGGATCTCGTGATATTTCAGCCTTTAAACGTAACCAAGAGGCAGCAGTGAACAATGCCTCGTCACAGCTAATACCATCCACAGAGTTAAGCCTTCTTTTGCTTCGCATCTGGATTTATCAGCATACATTTTCCTTTCTCACTTGCGTAAGAGACATCATGTTATATTCTCTAGCGGAAAGCAAAGTTTCGAGGGAAAACAGCTGCTGGCGTTAAAAGGAAATCCTCGTAGCCTTTCTAAAGCTAGAGACAATAAGGTCGTTTAAAAATTCCTCCTGATGCACTTATATGCTGCTCGCACCCCCACCCCCACCCCCACCCCACTATTCTCCTCCCCCTGTTTTAAGGTTAAGGCTATGGAGTCAAACAGTAAAGAAACAGTAACCTCAGATAAAGCTTTTAAAGAAGACATTACAAAAAAGTGGGCTGAAAAGTCATTTCTTTGCCAGGTAGCTTAGTTCTCTCTCTCTTTCTCTCTCTCTCACACACACGCACTCTCTCTCTCTCTCTCTCTCGCTCACTCTCTCTCTTTTACTACATATGACAGTTTGGTAATGTGATTCAGTAACTATTTTTAAAATGCATGCTTTTTTGTTTAATACTTGCACTATCAAATGTTTTAAACTACTAGCAGCTATTTGCCAGACCTCCCACCCCCTCACCCCTCCTGAAAGGTACAGCCATTAGCTTCTGGATGTAGTCAGAGCCAACGTTGAAGGGGGTGGGGGGGGGAGAAGTCTTAGAAAATCTCTCTCTCTCTCTCTCTCTCTCTCTCTCTCTCTCTCACACACACACACACACACTCAATTATAGATATACACACACTTTCAATTGCATATCTTACTCCACATCACACACAGATGTCTTTTGTTTCTTTAATTTCTCCATCATTTTTTGTGCAGGATGAAACAGGCAGCTTTCTTATAGCCATCAGCACACGCTGTATATCAGGATCTTCTTCAGGCACATTGGGGGTAGATCACTATAAAGAGAGCTGGTAGAGGCCCTTACCCGGGCACACATACACAGCAAAGGCAGGGGACTTTAAACTGGATTTGCACGCACACAGGGGTTTGTGATCAATAGCTACCAACATTTATGGTTTAGATTATTAATGTGAAAGCTAGCCAAAAGAATGGACAGGAAAAAATAAAGGTGTCTGTTATCAATTATATTAAAACCTATGCAATAATTTACTCTCTCCCGGTGTGTGTGTGTGTGTGTGTGTGTGTGTGTGTGTGTGTGAGCAGGCAGATACATATGTATATTTCTTTAGTAATTTTGTTGACCACCTCAGCCTCACTTAAAGTCAAAGACGAACACTACTCAAAAGATGGATGTTTGCCTCCCATTTCTTCAGAACAGAAGGTCTAAGGATGCCCATTTTACCAACTATATGTACATGCAACAATATATAGTTGTGAATACACACGTTATCAATCAAATGTGTTCCTTTTCACTTTGAGTAACGTGCAATCTGTGATCTACATCCTAGAGTGAGATAATATTTCAGTTCTGAAGCTGTCTGGCCAAAGGATAAACCTAGTAGAAAATAAAGAGAAAAAATAATGTTCATAATATATACAGTAGACATTTTCTCATTTATCTCAGATTAGTTTCATTTTTGAAAAATTGTGTTCAAATATATAGGCTTGTAGAAAATGTTTAATTATATTGCTTCAGAAAGAATGTATAGAACATTTTAGATGCCTTTTTTATTTTATGTTTTGATTTATTTCCATTGTATGATTGTGTTTAAATACTATTACAATTCATCCTGACCTCTTCCTTCTTGAGCAAAGTAATGCACACACCATTTTTTTCAATGTTTAGTTGTGAAATGCAACAGCAATTTCCAGCAGTAGTTTTACTAATGAAGCAAATTCTTTTTCCTAAGGATTCATGTGCATTTTCATACTAGGATTGCCACATCATTAGAGCATTTCTATTACTATTTAGTATTATTTTTAAGCACTGGACCAATCTTCAGGTACTGACAGCATTAAATACACTTTTTATTTTCACAGCTTTTATGCAGAAATAGATCATTTAAATGAGAAATAACCTTGTTCACCAGTTTTAGATACACTGTGCATATTGTGCTCATAGGGGATGCAAACAGAAAATAGAGGATATCACAAAGAGTCCAGTAACAGGGTCAAAGAACAGTATACTAAGGTCCTTCTGCTATTTTAAAGTCAACCAAATGTGACTTTAGTGCTTAAAATTTGCCATAAATTCTAATATGTCAAACATAAGAATGCACAACCAAATTATCCAAAAACCTGGGCCAATTAATTGACAACTAATAGTAAAAAAAATGATAATTTATCAAACATAATATTACAACTGAGTTATTTCCATGTAAACAAAGCAACAATATATAGTTCTGTTCAGCATTTTTTAAGTTTTATTTTTTCATGTGCATGTATCACACCCACCAGAAATTTCTGGATTTCAGTAAAATCACAAAATAACACAGCAGATGTTGATAATCTTGTTTTTAAAATACAGTTTTTAAGGGGATTTTTTGGACACATACTACATGACATGTTGTCTACTGACCCACAATCAATATGCAGTGACCTTCTACCCTTTTTTTGCCCCTTGACCCATCCTGAATTCAATGCAGCCTTTATACATTTTCAAATCCTTGGATGTAAAGGGGATTTGGCAAAGCTTTGTTCTGAAAGGATCCTAAAATGTGCATTTTTAATTAGACAAAGGTAAAGCAACAAACATTGGGGAAAATCATTTCTTACGTACAGGTGAGCGATTGTAATTTCTATATTCAAGAACTATGTCAGAGAAAACATATTCTGCAAGCTGAAAAGCAATTACAAACACAGGAGATCAGAAGGTTATGGATTGCACCAAATTAGCAATGTGGCACAAATCACTTTCATGACGTAAGGCATGGCCAGGCCACAATCTTCCGGCGCTCCTCATCTCCAAGGACTGTGGGGATTCTGGTGACCCGGGGAGAGGAGACTGGGGAGAGAGAGAGATTTAATCTGAAGCTACAGGCACATTCCCTTATCTCTCTTGCTATCAGCCAGTTTAAAGGACACCATAATTATGAGGGTGATAAAACAATGCCTGCTTATGTGTGCTGAATAAATAAAGCATGTTTACAGCTCTAGAATGTTTCAATTCCAATTAAACGCTATCAAAGAAAAGCCACTTCCCCTCAGCCAGCCCCTATTTACCTTGTTTGTTGCAATATTTTCCTATGAAATACAAACCTTCCAGAATGCCATTAAGGACAAGTTGGTGGTGAAAGAATAGACAGCACACACTCTCGGTCCCACAATTTATTTAGATCTCCTAAGCTTTTATTTGTTTATTTTGCAATGGCCAGCTGCTTGGAGATGCAGTGCTAAAAGGCGCTTAAGTGTCCAGCTCCAAGCTCCACCAACAGGAGAAGGAATTGGGAGTAATTAATGCAGCGCCCATGGGCGATAGAAGAAGGGGGAGGGAGAGAGGAGAAGGGGGCCGGCTATAGTCTCCTGGTTCCGACTCCCGACCAGAACCCAGAGGAGCTTGGTCTCCAAGCAGTGCCGGTTTCCTCTGCATCTGGGACCCCTGGAACCAGGAGGCTGAAAATTCATCCCATTTACTAAGACACAAGGATCATTTAAAATATTCATTGTATCAGGAAATCTCATCGTAATCAGATTAAAATAAGGTTTGGAGGAGTGTTGCCTATGAGGCTGTGTACTAAACACTGATTGGATTACTCAGAAAGCTGATTCTTTTTGTATGTTAGAGTAATAGTACAATGAAAACCAATCATTTTGCCATGGGAGACACTTTTTAAAGCCACGTTTCTCCATTATGTTTTAGAGAACACACTTCTCCCAGATACCATTGTAATTTAAACTTTATATCCCATATTTCTACATGATGTTTATTTTTTAAAGCCCAGGCCTTACAAATGCTGTGGAATATACAGTGCTGTAGATTGTAGTTTATCTCAATTTGCCTTTAAGCTAATTTAGTCTAAAAGATCAACACTGCTGAATTTAAACTTCTTAAATTAAATGTCCATGGGTGAAATATTTATTTCTTTTTAGTTGGAGCAGAATGTAGTGGAAAAGCCGAGTGTATTTACAGATTTTCTAGATCGTTGTAGGCCCTTTCCTTTTTAAAAGTTTAGACCTCCAATGCCCTCGATTCTACTAGCAGAATTAGGATGGACTTGGAGGGTCCTGAACGTGACCATTCACTAAGGCGGGGGGCTACAGCTTGCAACAACGTGCTCGGCAACTTAATCTTACACTAAAAAAGGCAGAGAGCGAAAAATAATGGAATACAAACTCTCCCGATATTTGTAGTCACTCCTAAGGTGGATTGTGTATTTGAAGGCTGATGGGAACGTCTGGTTTTTGGAGCAAAAAGGAAAGAAGGTAAGCGTTTGTCCTTGTATCCGCCAGTTCGTGGAGAAACAATGAAAGAACAAAGGGAACCACTTCTCCATTCGAACTCTTTACATTTTCTTCCTCCATTTCAAGCTTATTGTGAGGGGCTGAGGGTGGACTCGCTTAACTTTGCCTTTAGAAACTGTATAGGAGGGTTTGGGTTTAAGAAATTATTAGAAAGTTGCGCAGCAATGTAAATTAAAACATGTTTACTGGTAAAGATCCTCACAATAGCAGTAACAGCAGCCACGATTAAGCAGAAGTTGTTAATTTCATGGATCTAAAACTCCCCAGATAGTCTCCCCATAACCAACAGCGATCAAAGTGTAGTTTGTATGAGCGTGGATAGGAACCTTTCTTAGGATTTCAGTGCTCCCCAAAGAGAGACTATAGTTTGTGGGACTTAAAAAACAACAACGATTAAAAAGGTTTTAAAATGTGTTCCCAGCAATGATCTCCGTGCTGATTAGCGAAGTAAGAAGGGAAACGGGTGAAAACAAAACTTTCGTATAAATAAATCAAATAAATTCCTGCAAGGATAGAGGCAGTGGGGGTGGCGTTATATGCAAATAAATATAATTCACATTTGGTTGAGCAGCAAAAGTCTTGCATTTTTGCCAGTCGGTGTTAGTAGCAAACCCCTGCATAGGACATAATTATATTGAGCTGCCACACTGGGTGGGGTTGTGGCGGAGACAAACACCTTCCCCCCCCCCCCCCCCCCCCGAAAGCAAAGCACGCGGATCAGACAGAGAAGACATAGCTCCAAAGTACCAAAGAGATTGCCTAAGCAGACGCCTCCGTTGCACTCCCTGCCCCTCTTGCAGTGGAGACACGCTTGGTGTTTATATTCCTGCTTTGCTGTATTGTCAGGGACACCGGCATGGGAGGAGAGAGAGGAAAACAACCCCGACTTGTTGTTAAGCAAATTTAATGCATTGTTGGCAGCCTCTCCCCCTGGAAAAAAAAAGTTGGGGGTGTGATGTGCAAGGAGCCCCCTGGAATGTGCGTCCACGTAACAATGCGCAACGCTGCGAGCGCTACTGCTCCCTCATTCACTACTTGGGCACAGAGCGCCGGGGCTCCCGGCGGCTGACCTTTCACCTCCCCCCACCCCTTCCCCCTTCTCTCAGCGTTTCCTTTTGCCGCTCGGGCACTGCCTTACCCACAATTCCTCACGCCGGCCGCGCTCGTGCCGAGCTCGAGCCTGTCGTAATCGCCCCCCCCTCCCCTCTCCCCGCCATTGGGCTCTGCGGAAGTCACACACCGAGAGCGCAGCCCAGCGCCCGGGCAGCAGCAGCCTGACCAGAGCCCGGGGCAGAGCCTAAGGGGGGCTGTGCTGCGTAGATCAGTTTGAAGAGGGCCCCTGCGGAGGCAGCAGGATTTGGGGGTACTCCTGTCAGAGCCCCAAGTAGTATATTAGCAGCATATAAAAGCTGGCGGAGGGATCCGATGAGGCAGACTACAGAAGCAGTGGGGTGTGGGTGTGCTCACATGAGTTTAAAGTGGACACGCGGAATTGGCACAGTTTAAAGCAGCCCATCATGGGCCCGATTAATATGTTGGGAGCCCAGAAAACGCGTGTTTCGATGACTGGGACGGCATGTAGAGGCAGCAAGATTTGGGATCGCTTAAGTTTAACCTCTACAGGGTGGAATAGCTCCAAGGAGTTTAAAGGGGTTATACATGTGCTTGGAACAGGAACTGGAGTATCTTCCCGCCCCAATAGAGCCTCTCTAGGCCACGACGTAATGGGAGATGGAGGGCAAACTCTAGATAGAAGATTATTCCAATGAGTTTAAAGTCATTATACACATGGGGAGGGGGCCAAGATCAGGAACAGTCCGCCAAATAGCAGCTTTCTAGAAGACAACAGGAGGGAAAGAGGGCAACTTCCAGAGAAAAAATAAATAAAAGGGGTGGGGGGAGAGCTTGGGGGAGAAGGTTGTAGCAGAACTTGGACTGCCCCTGCGGTGAAATAATTGATGAACACAAAGTTGAGGGGAAGAAAGTTTTTTTTTTTTTTTTTTTTTACCCTTACCAAATATAGCAGAAAAGGAGTTTAGGCCGACTTTAGATTCAGAGGAACTGGATACTCACATACATGTGTAGGAGGAAAAATATAGCCAGGGAGGAAGACTTGGACTTAGTGTTGCCTGTTGAATATTATTGGCAAACATGAATGTCTCAAATTTTAAAATACCTTGTCTTGAGCGTTTAAGGAAATAGGTGCAGAATCAAATGTGACATTAAGCAAATCACCCAAATATAAACATTTGCCAGTTAAACCCTAATATGTAATTAAGCCCCATCCTCCCTAATTTTTGCGCTAATTTTTGTCCCAAGTGCTGATCTCTTTCCATTATTGAATGTTTTAACATACCGGAAAAAAACATCTGATTTGTTATAAGCAGATTTTAACTAACAAAATATAGGAGATAAAGGGGATTACAACAAATTTAATTATAACCCCATCCCCCCAATACAAATCAGATTAAAAAGCAACATGTTTTATTACATTTCCGTAATAAACCCCTAAAATAATTAGTGTTGGCTAGGTACATTTTCCGATTAATGTGTGAAATGTTTGATCTATATACAAGGTTAAAGTGAGAAAGAAGCTGATTAAAACATAATTACATGGAATTAATCCCCCCCCCCCAAAAAAAGAAATCCTTAGATCTAGGTTGACTATTAAAATTTGAAGAATGGACGTTAATAGTTTACCAGGAGCCGTGTTTAGTTGAGAGAAGAGTCATATCTGCAGCACTTAATGATTTTAACTGTGAGGAAGGAGTTATAGCAGAAAAGCTAAGGCACTCGAGGTTCGGCAAGAGACTGCAGAGAGGAAAAGCTGGTTCAATAAGGCTGTTTTGGGTGAGAGAATCGATGGGCTTGGGCAAACTGGACTGAGCGAGTGGGGAAACAGATCAAAATGCTCCCGCGAAGACCGGGCTACTTCGTTTCAGGAGGGCTGCATTTGAGCGAATGAGTGGGGCTGGAGGGTTGTCGAGGCGAGCGGCAGCGAATGTTTTAGTGGAACAGGCAGGCTGCAGTGAAAGAGTGAAATAACTAGGTTTGGGAAGGCTACAGTGAATGCCTGTCATCTTTTCAGAAATGAATTAAGGTGATATAGAACATCTAAATGGACGGTTTTGCAGAGGATATGTCTCCTCTATTTCCCTTCTCCTTTGTATCCTTTCTCTTGATTTCGCCCCATTTTCCTCTTCCTCCTTCCAGTTACTGCAGCGTGGAAGAGAGGATTTTGGGGTCAGGGAGGAGAACAACGCTGACCAGTCTGGTATACAGCACTGTCCCCTGAAGGGAAGAAGGAAGCACTGCAGCATGTGGGTTAAATGCAGTGCTTCCTCCTCTCCTGCTGGCAGTGCTCATGCTATGTGAGAAAATAAGCAGAATAGAGGCCAGCTGGGGGAAGGTCAGTGGTAACAAATGGAGTTGGCAGGATCCTTGCAGCTCAGCATAATTGGAACCCTGAACCCAGGCTAGGATCTGGAGAACAGTTGGCTGCAGGCCAGCTAAATAATCTCCCACTCTTCTTTTAAAACACTTTACATTGAGGGTGAGCAGCTGATAGAGTAACTCTGTGGGTGTCCTCAACAAAACGAGGGCGAACTCTTAGGCTTGTGCGTTGGTCAAGAGGGCAAGCAGAGGATTGTAGCAAGCAGGGCGTGCAAAGGGAAAATACTAGTCAGTTTAACAGGCAGAGAGTGGGGTGGGCTCATGGAGGCAGCATTAACGGCCATCATGGAGAGATTGACTAGCAAGACACTGCACCCTGGGAGTGGGGCGGGCTCCTGAAGAGAGCAGTTAGTGAGGAAGAAAAGGGGCTGCAGTGAGCGAGTGGGGCAGGCTACAACCGTTGAGGCAGGAAATGCAAGCAGGCGGGCTTGGGGAAGGTTGCTGCAGTGAGCGCACGGGGGTAGGCGGCCTGGAGACGGTGCAGTGAATGAGTGACTCGGGCGGACGGGCTCGAGAGGGCTGCAGTGAGCGAGAGGAAGTGTAATTTGGGTTCCTTTTCCTCCAGAGGCTCCCATTGTTCACAGGCCGCCTTCTTCGCGCTGTTTTTGGCTGGCTGGGCTTGTCCTGCCAGAGCGAGGGAAGGAGACGAGCTGCCGCATTTTATGTTAGCTCCAAACACAGTTGGGTTATGGCGCAAGTTTGTATTATATCCTACTCAGCAACTCAGGGGTTTCCAACAAGACAACTGGTAAATAAGTAGAGAGGATTATTTAAAAGTGCTATTCACTGAGGGATGCTCCAGTGAGGCTGTAACTTACATGGTACACAAAAGGTAAAAACCCCACCATAGGGCTGGATTTATACATAGAAGAACGTTTGTGAGTGGATTTTAGAACAGGACTTCCTAGAGAAACTCGGAGAAAATCAGCTTTCAGAACCACGGGATTGGGAATAATAAATACAGTCAAACAGAATTTTGAAAATAACACGTTTGAATGTTTTATGTATAAAAACGAGGATTAATCTTATTTTGTATTTAATATAAACACAGTGAAGCCAGCTATTTCTTCAAATGCTAGCTGCGTTTGTTCAGTTTAAAAAAAAATAAAAATGAGTGCTTTTCAGGAAAAGTATTCTTTGCTTTAATGTTTTTCAAAAACTTGTTTAGAAATAAATGATTTCAGCACTCCATCTAGACCTGAGCTTTTCACTCTACATTAAATCAAGAGTTAACTAACTTGATACGAAAGAAAATTTCCAACAAGTGCGATATTCTTTAAAGCAAAAATAATCTTTGCGCATTCCACTTTAGTGAAAAAATTAAGCAGTGTGTGGGTCTCATATATTTATTAGGAAAAAGGATAATTGCTGGAGAAATCTTTAAGTAGTTTTGCACAAATTCCTTCTACAAAAAAAGAGCGATTGGTTTCAGTAAATTGTTTCACTGAGCTTGAAATTGTATTTTAGCAAATTAGAATTGACGTCTTATTCCATATTGCATATACACACCACCACGAAACGAACATTTGACAAAAGTTTTTAACTACAAGACGAAGAAGTTAACAGATGTTTATAAATAGGAATTATTGTCAGCTAGATGTTAACTGACTTTTCTCCCCTGCTTGGAAATTTAGGCATTTAACTTTGTAGTCGCGTTTAAGTTGTTTAAAAGTATATCCAGAACTTGTTTTTGCTGTCGTTTTCCTTCACTCTTTGTAAACTTGCAGTCTTTTGTGGGACTCAATCGTTTAATAAAGAACAATTATATTTAAATGGTAGAAGTCTTTAAAATAATTTGAAGGGTTAAGATGCAAATAATATTTCACAAGAAAAAATGCTAATTAAATTTGCTTTAAATATTTAAAGCCTCTGATTATTTTCTTAGTTGAAACGTGTTTACTCTCAAATGCTGTTTGGTAATTTTCAAAATGTGAACATAACTTGAGAAAATGTAATTTAAAATGAAATTACGTGCGATCATATTGTTTTAGTTAATCTATATTGCATATTGTGGATTCAAAATTATCTCGTTGAAAGAAAAATTTTAAAATAGTCAGGGGAACATCATTCTGGCCACTCTTCAATGTTCTTTATATTGTACTTGTCTTGTATGGAATATGTTGACGTATTTAATATAGCCCTCCTTTCACAAAGGACCATTGTTGTTGTTTTTAATTGGGGAAGTGCCATGATATAAAAATTACCCACATTCCGACTCTGAAGTACCATAGTAAGATTGACAAAAAGTGATCTGAGGCTTGCGCGCTTAATTCGCTAGGAATGTTAAGCTTCCCAAGATACACCCTATGTGGTCACGTTACACTTGTTATCAGAAAGTTTTTAATGATAAAATCCCATACATAGAAGAAATGTGTGTGCATCTACAAATTCAAAATCGAAATTACTTTTAGCAACTAGCAGTGGGAACTTAGCTCCTTGATCGATGGGCTTTTTTTTATTGCATTTGGCAACCTCTTTATTTCAGGGACACAATACAATTAATTAACATATTCTTGGGCATGTTTTTGAGATTGGGAGGTGATGGCCCCTTATTGAGAAGAAAACACTTTAAATAAAAAAGTAACATTGTTTTGTCCAAATGGTACTTGGTAAACTAGGCTAATATCATTTATACAGCCCACAAATGTGGTTCATTTACTCGAAGTTGCTTTAGTATATAACAAAACTGATTTTTCTCTTTCCCACCCCATTATTTTGAAGCTGCATATATGGATTTAATTTATACACATCCATCTTAAAATAGCTTTATATCAGACACTTGATTAGAAACTCAGCATGTCATTTCTTGTATTAATTATAATATTAAATGTAACTCTTAAGTGGAAATAAAGGAAATGTGACCCTTGATATTAAAATTACACTACTAATCAAAATACACAAAAAATATATAAGATATTGCTTTAGTAGAAAAATGCTAATTTAAGAAATTCTACACAGAGATATGCATGCATAAAGACAATGTAAGGTTTGGTTTTGGAATGACTATGTCAATGTACTTATTAAAAAATCCAATATGTTAATAAATACATCACAAAAAATCCCAAACTTTACAGTGGATATTAGTCTTATCTAAAGAAAAGCTGTGCATTGCATTTAAATCACATATCTAAATTCCAGAGTTTGCTAACCCAGCTTTTCAAGGATTAGCACAGCATTAATATTCAGTGTGGTTTGCTGGAAGTTTATTTCACATTCTTTTGTAATATACTGTAATTATTATTTTGACCTGACTCACATAACAATGTGGTTAACATTTAAATACAGTTTTAATGTAGAGAATTATAAATTCATTGCTAAATTAAAATCTTTAACCTATATCACTTAGGGAATGTTAAATCTTTTAGAAGGAACTAAGCACCATGATAAAAATATTCTGTGTTACAATTCCTTTACTTGGAATTTTGGTTTAAGATTGTTCATTCAAGGAAAAAACCTTGCTTCATGTTTACAGTAAACCTCAGACTAGAATTAACATTTAAATGTCAACATTAGTAACAGAAGCAGTACTTGAAAACCACCTATTTCATTCATTGCTGCTAGTTAAATAGAATTTGCCAGAAGTCTCCAAAGGTAAGAGTGCAATTAAAAACAATAACATTAATGCTTTTAAACAATAGTTTTAAAGGAACAGTGAAATAATACTGCCATTCTAAAACATTAAAAAATATACTTATGTTCACACAAATGGCAATAGCACAATAAATGAGTAGGCATAATATTCAGAGCATACATCAGACACAGTCTTAGATATTATTACCTATACATGTATAATCTATAACGGTATAGGATACAAACCATTAGATAAGAGGTGAATTCATATTAAAACATTTTAATTATTAAAAAAATATGTACTGGTTGAATAACATGTACTGGTTTGATAATCGGTATTCATGTATTGAAGAAAATAGAAAACTATACTTTTTAGTGGTATAACTTATAAGCAAACATACAGCAAAGACTAGATACATATTTTTAATATGGATTTCATAGATATACTATGTCTCTCATAATTGAACATGGCAAAATTTGTTGGATCCAAGCCAATTTGCCATTTAAAACACACTATGTGCAAAGGTCAGAACTCAAGAGTCACATACTCTCTACAATTGTAGAGTGACCATTTTGCTGCTTCTTTCCTAGGAATAAGCAAATAGCCATGATTAACATTTATTTTGATTAAGGCTATTTGTGATGTTAACACATATAAATAGAAGGCAAACAAAACTCCTGATGTATTTTAAGTAGAAAAATATGAACAATAGTAACCTACCTATTGAATGTCAGGTTATTGTAATTATTCTTGTTTTGAATTACATGTGTTTTCTTGTACTCCACATCCCTTTGCACACAGGTAAAGATGAAAGCTCTTTGAATATAGTCTCAATTAAAAAATACAGTCTAAAATTTCTAGGAAAGACTTACTTTCTATAAAGAAGCCAATTCTCCTATCTAGAAGTCCAGAAACAGAACTCCTAAATTTATCTCTTGATTTTGAAAATAGCATATAGGATGGATGCATTTCTTTGCTTTGTGTGCTATTCCTCAAATTTTTATATCTCAGGAATTTTCAGAATATTGCACCTGTTTTAATTTTTAATATGCCGTATTTCTGTCAAATGATTAAACAACAAAGGGCCTTCTTTCACTGAGCAAGCACAGGATGTGTTTTTGTATGCCTTAAGAATGTTCAGCAAGATTTAAAGAAAATGTTCTAAAATATTTTAGAACTGTTACAGGAAATTGTTAATTGGTAATCAAAAATATAAGTACTTTTCTTATTTTGTCAGTGAGTCTGGGGTGTTGCACAATAATACATTTAATCACTGAATAAGCTGTTTAACATTTTCTTGAATAATATCGTAAACCTTTTTTTTAAAGAATTGCCAGTTTGTAAGTACAATTTCCATTCACCTCTGGGGATAAAAATAAACAAATTATTTGAAAAATTTAAAATATAAAAATAATACAGAAAAATGTATAATCTTGTATTGTACCCTTTTCCTCATAATTTTACTATGTTACATTTCACGTTTTATAGACACGTCTTAGTAAAACAATTGTATCTACCCCTTGCACACAAGTTAAATTTTAAATAATTAATTCATATTCATTGAATTACTTTCCTTTTTAATTATTATAATCCCACATATATGTGTATAAATCATTTTAAGGACTGACTTATTTTTCCAAAAGAAAATCACCCCCCTGTATCATGTCAGGGCTTATTAATCACTAGACGCATAAAAATATATGCTACAAGATTTTACTTTCTGATCCCATAGCTAACTGTTACAGGCACACTACTTGCAGTACTTATTTTGTGGTAATGCATTTCTTCTTTTTTGCATTTCAAAGGTCTCCTCCAAATGATTGTTTTACAGAACTATCAAGAGGTTATCTAAATTTTGCCATCAAATATTACACACTGCCATAAGGTACTGATCATGGAGTCTCTTTCAGCCTATTTAATGTTCATTTCATCAAAGGAACTAAACTACAATCAATTAAAAATAAGCAATTTTTTATTAAATAATTTAGAGGATCAAAGTTTGACTGCATTTTTACAAAAAGAAAGTTTCAGATTGATCAGTATTGAAGTGGCATTACATTGTGTTAACATACTGTATAGATAGATAACATTTCACACATTTCAAAGTATATTTACAAAATATATTCTTGGTGAAATCTTTGACAGTTGTTGCATTATGATTTTCTTTTGTGACAGCTTTCAGTTTTAGGAAGGGCCAAATCTTAAGATAACTAATATTACATGGAGAAAGTTCTATGAATTGTAATACTTATTTTTAAAAGAAGAAATTACAAAATGAGTATCTTAAAATACAGTTACCTTGTTAGGAAAACTTTCCAAATTGCTAACAAACTAGGAGAAAACATTGTTTCTAATTTTTAGAAATGTTATGGATATGTTAGTTCAAGCATGGATATGTTAATTCCCAAAACCATTGTATGTTTACTATATTATAATAAAAAGACAGAGATATTTATTTTCTAATATTACCAATCAGAGACATTAAGAAAAAATTTGCTTTTATACCATGATTTTATTCTTATCAGGTTTAACAAAATAATTGGGGATGCTGTTTAAATTAGATGTCATTGTCCTGACAGGAATGAAGCCTGGGACACTGTATCTCTCAGCTTCAAATAATTTGTGGGTTTTTAGAACTTCAGGATATTAATTCCTTTATTCTCAAACAAAGTAGTTGATGTGCACCTGCAATTTTCAGATTATTTTACAAGCCCAAAAAGCAATCAAAATTGTCTTGCCAATATGTCATGTAATCAGTTCTACATTCTAACTTTTATTCTAACTGTTTTTATAGTTCTTTTGTTTTGAGGGGAAGACACTGGGTGATTTTACACAAGCTGAACTATATTAAATTCCCAATCTTTTATGGCATCCTCTTTTTAAGAACAAAATTCTAATATCTATACATTACTATATATGCTTTTGAATGAATTTTCAGAAGATTACAGATTTAAATAGCCCTGTTATGTTAATCAAAATGTTTAGCTAGGGCCTATCTATGTAGGAAATGACCTTCACCACTCCTTTTCCCCTCCCCCAAGTTCTTCCTCCTCTATCTAAATAATTTCATTTAAAACTTTGTAGGAGAGAAAGAGCCTGACCTAAGATATCCTGCACACAAACTGCATTGCATACTCAGATATCCCAAGGGGCTAGAGAGTTGTGCACATCCCTCCTCCCCTTCCACACAGCAGCTCTTCACAAACCATGCATATGTGCAGAGGTTTTATTATTTATTTAGCAATTTATTAAACACATCCAACCCCACAATTTCTGGGTACTGGTAACAACACTTTGAACAATACATATAATTTAATAATATTGATTTAAATAAACTCCAAAATGTTACTAAGGCAGCCTTACAAAATCATCATGAACATTTACCAGGCCAATGTACAAATTCTGCTTGCCTGCCCTTTAGCATGATAATGAAAATAAATCAGTGATATTTTACTGGGAAAAAAAGAAAGCAAATTATTACTCGCCCTAGGGCAAGTGAGGGAGCAGAATTTTGCAAGGCTGTGTTTAATCTCTCTACACTCCCAACCACCACAATTAGTTCCTTCTGCTACAGCCATACCTGCTTACAATGGAGAATTGAAAAGCCTGAGATTTTCCTCTCTGCTGACCACCTCAACCACCCCTCCCCCACAGTTTCTCTCTGCTTTTTGAGAGACAGCAAATGAACTTACATTAAAAACAAAACAAATCTGGCAAGGAATAAACTACCTTTAAGTAAATTTAGAGAACAGTTGTGCTCAAGAACTGTTTTCGTGTAGGGCTTGTAGTGTTTGGCGTCTGCCATATCTTCTATTCAACATCATTTTCACAATGATGGCACTAACTGCCAATCTGGGGTGCAGCCACATTACAGACATTTTTTGGGGGACGAATGATCAGAATTAATAACGATCATTTATTATTTGATCATGTATTAATTAGTTCATTAGTCACACTGAGGGGGGAAGAAACAAGAGAGCACAGAGTGTGTGGATGGGGGTGGGACGGGTGGCAGCAGTCATACTGAGGACAGCAACAAGATAGTAACAAGATTATTTTTGGGGTGGAGCGGGAATGTATTAGTGCAGCAGTCACAGCGAGGGAGAGGTAAAACGGCTCCGGTGAGCCACAGCCCCACCAGTATGAGATTTTACAGGCAGATCTGAAAGGAGGCTGGCCTGCGGCTACACACAGGTCATTGCACAGATAAGATGGATAACACCCGACTCAGGCGTGCCAGGCGGTGGTGTGTAGGGCCCTTGCTCCAATGGTCAGGGGCTGGCTACCCGGGCGGGGGGAGGGTGTCCCTCAGGGGCCCAGGCAGGCTAGCAGGCCCGAGCTGCCGCTCTCTGTGTGCTGGAGCAGCGCCCCCACGCAGCCCAGCCCGGGCAGCTCGCACATCAGGTGGCAGAGACACTAGAGTCTTCCGGCTCGCGCGCGCTCGCTCCCTCTCACACACGCGCAGGCGAGGGGGGCGGCCCTCCCTTCCCTGAGCCGGCCTCTGCCTCGCGCACGCTCTGTCTGGGTATTGGTTAGAACCGTTGGAGGGTCAGAACTCTGCCGTTGCTCACGTTCCACTGGTGGCCCATGAGGCACCGCGAGGTAGTCCAGACCCAGGCCTTCTCCACAGGGAGGTACAGCGCGCCTGCGCGCGGGCCTTGCTGGGTTGCCTGTCTGCCTGCAGACTGCTGTCCTCAGTGTGCTGCCTCTGTGTGCGTTCGTGACTGACTGACTGATACAGCCCGGGTGGGGGCGAGGAGAGACTCAGCCCGCGGACATGGGTCCTAAATCACTGCTGTGGCGGCGGCGGCGGTGGCGGCTGAGTGCCTGAGGGGGAGCCCCGACCGGGGGAGGGAGAGAGGCAGGGGCGCTGCAGTGTGCGGTGTTGACGGTGTTTTTAACCCTTAGATGGTCTCCAGCGAGCCGCTGCCTGTGTCACTGGAGGGCGAGTTCTCCAATAGCATGAAGGAGATGATCGGCGGCTGCTGCGTGTGCTCCGACGAGAGGGGCTGGGCCGAGAACCCGCTGGTATACTGCGACGGGCACGGCTGCAGTGTCGCAGTGCATCAAGGTGAGTGAGTGCCCGCCCCCGGGCCCGGCCTGTAGCTAGTCTCCTACATCCGGCTACCTCTCTCCCACCTGAGACCCTCCCCTGCCGCACCCCCTGTGCCCTGCACCCCTTCCTGACCTGCCCTCACGGCCTCCCAAACCTCCCTCCCTCTCAACCCCGGTTTCCCACAGCTTCTTTTACCATTTCTTCCTGAAACCAGCCACCCTCCCCCCGCTGCTCTCACGCCACATCCACTCCACACGTTCTCCATCCACCTAACACAACCTGCACCTCTTCCTTCCAAAACGGCTCCCTCCTGTTCCCCCAATACGTGCCCCTGCCACATCAGCTGCCCTGGCCCACCCCATAGACCATCCCCATTTCCTCTCCCCCAAATTAGACACCTGTCTGAGGGAAACCTGAACAGGAGCGGCTGGGAGGAGTCTGCAAAGGGAGACTCGGCTGTTACGATTGCCTCCTCTGCTTGCCTCTTCCCTTGAAAGTTTGCAGTGTTCTTGTAGCTCTATTGGTTCCGGGATATTAGAGAGAGAAAAGGGGTGAGGTAATATCTTTTAGTGGCCCACCTTCTCTTGGAGAAAGAGACAAGCTCGCAAGCTTACACAGAACTCCTTTCCTTGAAGAAGAGCTCTGTGTAAGCTCAGATGCATGTCTCTCGACAACAGAAGTTGGTCCAATAAAATATATTGCCTCTCCCTCTTGTTGCTCCTTCCCTGAATGTCATTTGGTTGATATTATCTGGTAGATGTGGAGACTTCCTGTTGTGGTGGCTTTGATGGGGGAGGGACTGGTATTACTCACTGGAGTTGGATTTGCTTGGATTAGTGGAGAAAGAGATTGGTTGGTGTCCAGCTCAGAGGCCATAGTGCACAGTGTATATATGTGATTACTTTGCTGCTGTCATTGCATTGCCTTTTCTTTGTGAGGAGGGGGAGAGACTGGATTGTGGTATTCTCACCCGACTAGAAAAGGAACAAAATGATCATAATTTTTAAATGAAGAGCAGAAATACGGAACTAATGGCAGTTGTTAGTTTCTCTTTCCACCAACAGCAAACTGACTGCATCTAAAATAAACCCTGTGTCCTCTGATGTTTTTTTTTAATATGTTGAACAAGTCAGAACAGTGGAAAAGCTGGGGTCTTATATCCAGATCATTAGTCTGAATATCTGAAATTGTTTGTTACATTGGGTTAGATATACCATGTATTTGTGAAACTTACTTCCCAGGTCATAAAATGAAAGCAGGGGCAAGCCAGATAGAACTGCAAAGGAATGAAATTGCACCTTGTAAAGAACTTGGTGTCATGAGGTGAGTGGAGGCTGAAGAGCAACTTGTGTAATGAGTCTGTTTTTGATTCAGGGTTGCCCTGTCTTCAGAGTGAAATTGATGTTGAAAGGTATTCTAGTTTGTCTATAGTCATGCTTGGGTTTTTGTTTTGATGTGGTTTAGAATAAGAGAAGAATGACCAGAACATAAATAGTATTTGTTTTCAGAAGGAGAAGGCAGTCACTTATGCCAAACTGAATAAATTTAAAAAAATATACGTATTCTACCTTCGCTAACACCAGTTCAGCTTCATAAGTGTTCGTAACCTGGGGGAGTCTTAGAGTCTTAAATATGGTGCTCTGAGTGGGATCATATGATAGTGTTTAAAAAGGTGGTAGCAGCCCTTCTGTGTTGATTCTCAACATCTCTATTGCCCGTGGAGCAAAACTAGTGTTAGCAATATGGGGAAAGTTTTGGAAAATGCCCCTAATGTAGACAGGGACTCTGAAGTTGGATATAACTGTATTGCAGCCATGGTTATTCAAATCCAAACGTGGAAGGACGTTTTTGAGGTCAAACACTATTGTGGTGGTTGGAGAAAAGGAAGAATTACTGACCTAGATCTATTGTATTACAAGTGTAGTATATTTTGAGTGTATGTTAATAAAAATGGTGCACATCTTGACAGTTGACGTTGTGGAACTTGTAGAGGAGGCACTTCCATTATAACAGACTTTTCAAAGGTGCTTATAACTGTCCAAATACCCTTTGGGGCTGAATATTTTCATACTACTTATTAGTCTAAGAATTAAACATCTCCTTTTTTGGGAAGTTTGACTTAAAATTATTTGGCTATCTGTGAAATCCAAGCATAAGTTTTTCTTATCAGACTTCTCAGATACCTGTTTTTCACTCTTGTCTAGTTCAAAACAAGCTTTAAAACTTGCCAATGATTTAATCCTCTAAGAAGATAAGTGCTCCTAATAATCTTGAAGAAACTTTGTCTAGCAGTAACAAAGGTGTAAGCATAAGGAAGTCATGTATTGAACAATAAACAATCTTTTAATTTGTTAATGCACAGAAGTGATGTTCAAGATACAGGTGCAAATATATCTGGAACTTTGCTAATTTGAAATGTAAGATCTGCCACTTTAGACTCTGCCTAACTGTGATGGATCTGGACCTGACTTGCCAAGCCCTCTCCCTGAATTGTCCCTATCATTCACTTCCTTATACCATATGCTATGTGCCTCTGCACTGTCTATTGCCAGTTTCCAATTGTACGTGCTGAGACAGGGCTTCAACAGGAAGGTTGTCAGATTTGCTGTACTGCTTCTGATGATATTTTGAAACTTTAAACATTGTACTGTATATGTGTTTGACTCTGCAAACAAGTCACAATGCTGAATTTCTTTATTTGGGGGAGTATCTCTCTGTGCTTGTCTTTGCCAATTTTAGTTTATGGTAGGACAGTAAAGCAAAATGTTTTCTCTTTATTACAGCTATATTACAGAACTTTAGCATACACAAATCAAAAAAGGGATGATCAATATGTTTTAGTTTTTAATACTTGAATAGTACAGGTGAAAATTACCTGAATATGGATAGACTTACGTAGTAGGGTGGTTAGATTTTTTTTTTTTTTTTTTTTTTTTGGAGGATTTTAACTTCATGTTTTATATATCAGAAGACAATGTTTGTTTTATATTGCATGTACTGTTTCCCCCCTCTAAGTTAAAATGTAATGCTCAAGGTGTTTAGAGTACTTTACTAGTTCATAATTCACCCTCCACTTCTCCCCTTTGTTGTTTGCAGTTAACTTGTCAGGTGACTTTTTAATCACTACTGTTTATTTCACTGCATATTTAGAATTCGAAAAAATCTGGTACTTAAAGCAAAATGCAAAACCACTGGGTTCATACAGCCTTGGAGATCTTAAATGTAGAAAGTCAAATGCAAAATTATTGCTCCTGTGGAAAACAGAATACACACATCTGTACTTGAGGTTCCAAGAGGACACAATTATTGGTGCTATGAGAATCATTACTTTAAGTTTCCTGTTCTTCATATTTAAAATCTGAACTATAAACAGATCCTATTATAGGACCCTCTTTTGTTATACACCATACAAACATAGACCCCAGTTCTGTAAGGTGATCTGGACAGGCAGACCTTTATACCTACATGGAGCCCCTCTGAACTCAGTAAACCCTGCATATGGGAATAGGGATCCACACATGCAGATCTGCTTTCAGAATCAGGACTATAATGGTCTTTCCCACAAGAGTTTACTCTGAACTTGGTTGGACTACTTATGTGTGCAAGTAATTTATAAGTATAATGTTTCAGGGATTGGGTCTTAGAATGTATTGTGGCTTTAAATCGAGTTTTGATATTCTTCAGTTCAGATTTGTCATATTTGTAGCTCCATTTGCCTCTTCAAACAAAATATTATTTCTGCATTTAGTCTTCAGAATACCTTATGCTTACTGCAATACTCAAGTGCAAGAAAAGTCACCTTATTGAAATTAAAACGTTGGGTTTTTGTGACAGTTTTTCCCCAACTATGTTCTGTTTTTAGCATGATTACCTTTTCTCTCAAAAAATATTATAACTTACTACAAATGACAGATGTTTGTTATTGTAAAGCTGTCTTTTTAGCAAAACATATTGCATGTAAAACATCTATTATATTTGAACAATTTTTGCTTTTTTCCACAATGTAAGTTATGCTGTAGTTTGTTTTACTTAATCAAAACAATTATTTTGCATAAACTTAAAGGTCAAGTAGCTTGTACTTGACCACTATCTTGAGCGGTAGTTCTGACAGTGTGTCGGGCATAACATGTTTTACACATAGAAGTAGACTTACCCCTTCTGTAAAATGCTTCAAGCTCTGCTGATGAAAAGTTATAACGGACAAAGTATTATTGTATTGTACTGTATTATGATTGCTAAAATATTTTATCTTGTCTGAAACAGCTTGCTATGGAATTGTTCAAGTACCTACCGGACCTTGGTTTTGCAGGAAGTGTGAATCTCAGGAAAGAGCAGCCAGAGTGGTAGGTGTTTTGTTTATTAAATAATACTATAAAATCGCTTAGTAGCGATGTTATTGAGCATTATTTGTTGAACTTTCTATTATAATTCCATGTTAATTGGACACCATCAGTTTGAAATACAGTTTTTAAAAAAAAGTTAAACTAGCTTTAGGTATTACATCTGCACCTAAGTGTCTCTGGCCATTTTTGTGGTTTTATAACCACACTTTCCAAAGTTGTCACCTTGTCCCCGCTTGTATTGTGTAAAAGACCCACACAATTAGGGGAAACTGATTAACTGTATACTAAAAGTCTTGCAAAGTTCACAAAGTAAACAAAAAATATTTTTTTTCTCTAATATTTTACAGCAGTGTTGGGTGTTTGAAACAGGAATAGTTTTAAAAAGTATTGTCCATAAGAGTTAGTGTGTTTGTGAAAGTTGATAGTGTCCCTATAAGTCGGGGATTAAATTTTATACCACAGTTCTGTCCAAAAATGGTTTTTAATCAGAGAATTTTCCCTCCTTACGCTCCAAATTTTGCAAGATAAAATTGAAGGATTCAGATAATCCTTCTGTTACCAGAACAAAAGTGTGGGTTTTTTGTTTTATTTTTTAAGCACCGCAACTAAGTTATATGCAACTCTTTGGGAAAAAAAATTGTTTTGGAGGAAATTAGACAGTAATCAGATCAAATTGATGTACCTTTTTGGGTGCTTTTAAAATCAGAAGGATCATGTTTGGCTCTGATTGGCACCTTTATTGGTACCCTCAGCAGAGGCAAAGTATTGAATTGTCAGGGAGTGAACTACCATTTCAGCCACTAGAAGTGAGCCCTCCAGGGCAAGAGTAAAATATGTGTGCTATGGCAGTTTTGGAAAGCTGGCACTGGTCTTGACCATTTTATATCTATTCTGTAGTTAAATTGACAACCTCTGAGACCAGACTCCTCAATCTGTCACCTCCCTAACCCCCGCCTCAGTTTTCAGCTAACAAAAGACCTGTTTATGCTACAATTCCAACACAGCTGATCTGTGACCTGGTTACAGTATTGTTCCAATTTGTAGTACTGTAGTGTAGACTAGACCTTAACACTGTTTCATAACTAGGCTAAAGCTCTGGCCATGTTATGAAACACATAAGTTAAGGTCCATTCTGTAAATGTAAATGGGAACTTTGTCTTAACCAGGTATTTGGACATAGTTGTAGTAAGAAGGTGCGTTATGAAAGCAAACCCTTAAATTTGCAAGTGTGATGGTCAAATGTTGTTCCTCTGCTTGCATATCTGTCTAGAATAAAACTGCCTGTATTGTATTGAACAGACCTCCGGTTATTTGTGTCCTGCTACCTCTTTACTTTAAAATAATAATTAGCGTTTAAGAGCATGAAAATCTAGGCATATGTTCTCCCACTGATGCACAGTTGTTTTACAAACATGGTTAATTGCCCTTAATGCTAATAAGGCAAGTAAATCTGATTTGGTGGGAGACTAGATTTCATTGTTTCTGTGCACTAAAGTTTTTCTTTCTGCCATGACACTTAAGAAATCAATTAATTGCTTAGTTGATGGGCAGATGGAGGTAACTGGCACTTATTTTGTCTATTAATAATTTTAAAATTGCACATTTTTATATTACAAGCAAATACCGTTTTTATCGCTTCCTCTCCTTGTCTGTCACTTAAAATATTAGATTGTAAGCTTTTTGAAGCAGGGGCCATGTCTTTGTGCTTTGTATGGTGCCCAGCAGAATGAGCCCCCAGTCCTGATTGGGGCATTTGAGCCCTGATGTGAAAAGTTCAAAAACATTGATCAATACAACGTTAAAAAGCATTCAGAGTCTCAGCTAAGTTATCCATGTTTTATGTAATTCATTAAGACTTCTCAGATATCTGAAATAACAAAGTTAAACAAGAAAACAGGTGAAAATTGTCTTATCTGCCTTAGTGACTTAAGGATTTTAACTGTCTGTACTACTGTTTTGTTGGTTCTAAAAGGGTCTGTTCTCCCATTATTGTATTTAAAGCCAAATGTTTTATTGGATGGATCCAATTACCAGAATGATTATGCAGTCTTCATGATATTTAGTAATGATTAAAGGAATACCATGGTATTAGTTTCCTTATTTCAAATGCTTCCATTACACGGCCAGGGCTCTAGCCCTTATTCATAGTAAAACTTTGGAGGGAATAATTTCAGTAAGGAAAAACATGAGTGCCAAGCTCCCATTATATGTGCCTCAAATGTTTGTTGTAGAACTGCATATAAGCTGGATAGTGTGTATGTTTCCTTAGGTAGCAAAAGAAAAACTACAACAAACAAACCCAAAAGAAAACACCTGCACAGTATTGTGGGTGTAATGGGAAATAATAATAAAGACTTTGCTGCAGATCTTGCAATTTACAACATTGAATGGCTGGCTGGAACCACACAGAGCCTTGTTGACTTCAGTGGGGCTCTATGGCATATGTCTACACTGCAGCTGGGAGTTAGTCTTCCAGCCTGGAAAGACAGACTTGCATTTGTGGGGCTCACACTAGCACTCTAAAATAGTTGCATGGATGTTGGGGCACTGGTGAAGGCTTGCACTAGCCACCTGAGTTTGGAGTTGGGGTAGGGAGGGCTGAAGCTTGGTTGGCTAGCCTGAGCCTTCATCCCTGCTGCAATGTCCACACAGCTGTTTTTTGCATGCTAACGCAAGTCTGTCTATCTGGGCTTGTAGATTTGCTTCCAGCTCCAATGTAGACATCCCTGTGCAGGCCCAGCAGTCTACCTGCATGTTTTAAATTGATGGAATGAGGCTTTTATGCCTATTGATCAGGATCAAGTTTTAGTGTTGTGATAAAAAAGAGCTACTAATGCTTAAGCTACCTTTTGTGTACCTAGAGTTTTCCCATCTGTTCATTTCAGTGTAAATGTAAGTATTTATCTAGACTTCTAAGTAATGCATCTGTGCTGAAACCTGGGCACATGAACAGTTCAGTCTTTAAAATATGGAATAAAAAATTTAGATTGATCTAGTGTTGTCATTAATATTCTACCTAACAAACAAAAACTTAGACTTCTCCACTCAGCTCTCTCTTCTCAGAAAAACTGAGTAAATAGGTTGGCCTTACTTTGTGCTCTAACGGTCAGCAGGCTTTCTGACTGTTGGACCAAAACAGGGAATAAATTATATAGTGAATGGTTTTTCCACTATGAAAATTGCCCAGCCCTTGAACAAAAATGTCTAGGGATTGTTGACTTCAGTCTTCTAGGTAATAGCAAATGTTGAATGGCTACCACAGAAGGAGAGAGAGGTAATCTATAAAATGCACAGGATTCAAATCACAAAGGGCTTTATAAATATAAACCAACATCTTGTGTGGCACCTGGAAACTATTTAGAAAATAGTTTAGCTCTGAAGCACAAGTGCAATATGTTGCCTGAGAGAAGTACCTTTAAGTAGACACACAGAATATGCTGTTTCAGATAGTGTTCAGTTAGGCTTGAAGTATAGTCCCAGATTGAAAGTAATCCATTCTGGAGATGGTAGAGGCTTGGATAACTGGTGAGAGATCTAGTGAAACTTGAAGGAAGATGCATCTTGGGGAAGAAGGGGCCTAGGGTAGGAGTGGCCAACCTGAACCTGAGAAGGAGCCAGAATTTACCAATGTACATTGCCAAAGAGCCACAGTAATATGTCAGCAGCCCCCCATCAGCTCTCCACCCCCACTCCCAGCGCCTCCCGCTCACTGGCAGTCCTGTTGATCAGGCCTCCCCCTCCCTTCCTGCACCTCCCAATCAGATGTTTTGTGGCATGCAGGAGGCTCTGGGGTTGGGGTGGGGGAGGAGCGAGGGCTGTGCAGGCTCAGGGGAGGGGGTGGAAAGGGGTGGAGTGAGGGCAGGGCCTGTGGCCCTGGGTTTGAGCAGGGTTTGAGCAGTGAGCACCCCCTGGCACATTGGAAAGTTGATGCCTGTAACTCTAGCCCCAGAGTCAATGCCTGTACAAGGAGCTGAATGTTAACTTCTGAAGAGCCACATGTGGCTCCGCAGCCACAGGTTGGCCACCCCTGGCCTAGAGGATTAAGAGTGCTTTATCTGCTTGCTGTCTGAATATCTAGATGTAACTGAGGAATGCACCAGAACCTCCAAGCAGAGAAATTTTGTAACAAAAAGCTAAGAAGCTCTCTAAGTAGCTGATGAACTTCTGCAATCTTCTGTGGTTACTTCCCTTAGCCTTCTAACATTGATTATGGAAGGTAGGTCACATCCAACCTTTCACTCAAATTTAAATAAGGAGATATTTTTTGATCATAGAGATTCCTGCTACATCTAGCAGGACTTTCAAACTTCAGTCTTAACTAAATATTGTGAAATTGATAGTCTGGATCTTGTGAACTTGCAACTGCACTGCCTGGAAAGAGATGCAGAACTGAATATCATCGGCATACTGTTGAACTGCATCCCAAAGTGTCTCTTCTCTAATGACCTTCTATCCACACACCAAATAAGAGGGCTGACGAAGTAGCAGCCTGTGTGAAGGAGCTGTTGGGATGATGACAAATTGTCAACACTGCCATTTGGACCTTCTTGGGGGGGAAAAGTATTAACTTCAGTGCAAATACAGTAAGTCTGTTCCTGCCAGAGTCTGCAGATATATCAATGATATCAAATGTATTTGATGGATTTAATAGAATCTGCATGTGTTTGATCTTTGTCCATTTCCAGGAGGACATCTTTGACAATGGAGACCAGGTGCAGTCTCCATAACATGTCAAGTTGTTTTATACATGAAGTATTGAGGTTTTTCTTTTACTCATGAGTTACTTGCTACAGACTTCTCAATTATCTTTACCCAGTAGAGACTGTGTGGTGATTAGCAAGTTTGTTAGCATCAAAAGATGATTATTTGAGTACAGAGCTGACAATAGATTCTTTAAGTTTTAAATGCTTCTCTCTGGGGGATAAGGCACCAACAATCTTCTGCAGTAATTCACTTGACAACTGAGAGTCCCTTGTAGTAGTGGTGTGCCCCAGAAACAATTCCTGTGTGGCTGCTTCTTAGTGACAGAAGGTCTCTGTGGCCCTTGTTGGTTCCCCACAGTGGTTGTATGGTTCCTAGTACCTCCTAGGAGTCGTGAGTCAGGAGAATTGGACCATTGTGGCAGTTCTAGCTCAGACATCCTGGTTGGAGCATCATGTGGCTGCCTAGCCTTCCTTATTTCAAAAGTTTGTATGGACAAAAACAACTAGGGGCCATTTAGAGGCAAAAGTGGAAGACGGCTATCTTGAGGATTTTCAAAGGTGGTGGCTTTAAGGGCTTGAGTGCTTCAGAGGAAGGAAGAGTGTAGTCTGGGTGCTAGATTGTCAGGCTGCAACTCCAGAACTGTGCAGGTATAAACATTGTTCAGGTGTAGCTAAGCAAGAAAGTGCAGGTTAAGCTGGCTAGACAGCAACCTTCCATTGGCTGCTATGTGTATTCAGGAGGCAGGAGTAGGAATAGGGGCATAACCAAACCCCATTCACTTTCCTGATCAAGTGAAATACAGGATTTTCTGAGAGGCAGTGATTGTAATACATATTGAGATGGGTTCAGGAATAAGGTTGGACTAGGCCACAGTGGGAGGTCGAGGAAGAGAAATATTGGTACCATCAAATCTTTTATGTTTGGAAGGAAGGTCAAAGGGAAGGGGAGTAAGTGCAGGATGGATTTGAGGGCACAGTCAGTTTGGATATTGGATGGGAAGGAGTTACAGGAATGGGAGTAGGACCTGGGAGTGGGAGCATACTGCCTCTTAGGTTTCCAGGAACTTTTGAATCTCCAAAGTGGGATGAGAGAGTGACCTCACCAGCGGGGCACTGTATGTTGAGACTATGTCTCTATCAGTCCTTGAGAAAGCAAAAGACAAGGTAAATAGAGTAATGGAAGTTTCACATTGGCTCTGTGAGTCTGAAGAGGAGTTATTACCAGCAGATGTAGACATTCTGGCCAGTCTGGCGCACACATTCTGTGACTGGCCCTGTCTGTTTTTATATTAATTGCCTCTGGAACTGCAGGTCCAATCTGCATCTAGAAATTGGATATTGGCAAATAAATTTTTTATTGCTTAGTTCATCCCGCTCTGTAAGTTCATGGTTTCTGATTGGTCAGTTTCAAAAATCTGATCTCTCAGAAGTTGTCAGAGATGTGTGTAGTCCCTGGCTCTGTCTGGTTGTACAGACCAGATACTTTCTCTAGCAACAATCTCTTATAGAAGAGATCTAGTTATTAAAAAAAAACACTTATAAATACTATTTTCTCCCCTGAGAGTACTGTAGCTCAGGAGTTCCCAGACTTTTTTTCCTTGAGGCCCACCTGTGCAGCTGCAATAGGCACTGCAGCCCACTGTTAACACACGTCCATTAGGGATAGTGGTCCCTGGGAGTGTATGTGGCCCCTCGCCTCAGCAGGGACCAGGGCCAGCGAGAGGGAGAAGGGGCCAGGCAGGTGCCATAACCAGTCCCTGCTGATACCTTCCGCCTCAGCAGCCTGCTGAGTGCCCTGAGTTGGTCACCTAGCACCCCTGCCTCAGTCACCTACCCAGCACCCTGGTGTGCCTCACAGGCACCCCCTGCCCAGGAACAAGGAAAGGGCTCGGGGGCTGCCAGTGCCAGGCAGAGGCTCTGGATGGGCCTGGCCGTTACTTTAATGGTCCCAATCACCCACCACGAGTCCCGATCCCTGGGGGTTGCAGCGGGGCCAATACTGCAGGGGGCCCCGCAGCCATGGATCATGGGGTGCGGTGGCTCGGAGTGGGAACAGCCGTAAACCCTCCAGCCTCTTCCAGCTGCCCTGGGAGTTGCTGCATCTTGGGGCCAGCCCCTCCTCCTTGCCCAATGCCCAGTGGCTCTGCTTTGCTCTCTATTGCCCACTGGTCTGCTGATCATCTGCTTTTGTCTTTTTTCTGTAATCCAGTCATAGTGCTTTGAGAATATGTTGACTTGGCATTCCAACACATCTGGAAATGCCCTTGAAATTCCATAGTGTGCATTAGAACAGAGATGTTTGGAAGCAAACTGAGAAGTAAAGCAATGAAGTAATTGACCCTGTTGGAGCATAATTTCTGCTATCTTTCCTGGTTTATGTTAAGTTTAAAAAAGTAGTGCCTTCTTATGTTTTTAAAAAAAAATTACTAAAACCAACATGAGTATTTATGCCTAAATATTAGGAATTACAGAAGAGTATGTTCTGTATATTATGTTGCAGTTCCTCTCCTGTGCACGGTGAGGAGAAGCTAGAATGATGTTGAATGTCTGTTTTTCAGAATCATAATGTTCTAACATAACATGTTTATCATTGTGTTTATTAAATACTTTACTAATTTTAACCTTAAGTATTGTGATTATTTTAAAAGCTTTTTTTAACTAAAAGCAAATGTCTTTTTAAATGTTCTTACTCTGTTCGCCACTGTTTGACAATATGAATCAGTTGTCCTACAGGAAAATATGTATAAAATGTAGGAATGGTTTCTGGAACATATAAATGTGATTTGTTGGGCAAAATACAATTTGGGATGGAAAGTATACTGTAAGCTAAGCAATTTGCATATATGTCCACTAAAAAAGACTTTAAAGAGAGAAAAATGTCAATCTAAATTATACTTCCGATTTTTTGGGGTGTAGTAAAGGGAGGGAGATCACATCTTTAATCTCAGGGTATGTCTGTGCTGGCAGAGTTACAGCGCCGCTCAGAGAGTGCTGAAGGGAAACGGCTGTTGTGTGTTCACACTATCATCTGCCTGCGCAATAGTGTGTTCGCGCTTGCAGCGGTATTTGGAGCAGTGCACTCTGGGCAGCTATTCCACAGAGCATCTCTTCCTCTTCTGCCACTACGAGTTGTGGGAAGGTGGAGAGGGTCGCGGGGCATCCTGGGACCTGTCCCAATGCCCCGTGATGCATTGCTTTGGATCCCAGCAATCCCTGTGCTTCTGTCTGCATTTGTCGCCATCATTCAATGGTTTGTGTACTGTGCGCTCTGCTCTATCTCTTCAGTCTGCAGGAATGGCTCCTGCACTGTTGACCAATATGCTACTCGCTCTCACTAACATGTCACAAGTGGCAGTGAAGTTATTCCTTCAACTACCAAGGCAAGAGCAGTTCGACATTGATCTCGCCACGCGTAGTAGCTACGAGACGAGATTGCTTGTGGCATTCACGGAGGTGCTGATTACAGTGGAATACTGCTTTTGGGCTCTGGAAACAAGCACTGTGTGGTGGGATCATATCGTCATGTACGTCTGGGATGACGAGCAGTGGCTGCAGAACTTTCGGATGAGGAAAGCCAAATTCATGGGACTGTGTGATGAGCTTGCCCCAGCCCTGTGGTGCGAGAATGAGAGCTTCCCTGCCATTGGAGAAGCGTGTGGCAATTGCACTGGGGAAGCTGGCTACTCCAGACTGCTACCACTCAGTCGCTAACCAGTTCGGAGTGGAAAAGTTGACTGTTGGACTCGTGTTGACAGAAGTGTGCAGGGCCATTAATCGCATCCTGCTCTGAAAGACCATGACTCTGGTCAACATCCGTGACATTATGGATGGCTTTGCACAAATGGCCTTCCCTAACTGCGGAGGGGCAATAGATGGCACGCATATTCCAGTTCTGGCACCAAACCACCTATCACATTAATCAGAAGGGGTATTTCTCAATGGTTCTCCAGGCTTGTGGATTACCATGGGCGTTTCACAGACATTAACGCAGGCTGGTTTGGAAAGGTGCATGACGAACACATCTTTTTGAACACTGACCTGTTCAGGAAGCTGCAAGCAGGGACTTTCGTCCCGGACCAGAAGATTACCGTAGGGGAAGTCGAAATGCCCACTGAGATCCTCGGAGTCCCTGCCTACCCCTTAATGCCGTGGCTTATGAAGCCATACACGGGGCTCCTTGACAGCAGCAAGGAGCGGTTCAACAACTGGCTGAGCAAGTGCAGAATGACTGTTGAGTGTGCTTTTGGCAGTTTAAAAGCCTGCTGGCACTGTCTATATGGGAGGCTGGACCTGGCTGATTATAATATTCCTATGCTTATAGCTGCATGCTGTACTCCCCATAATATTTGCGAAGGGAAGGGTGAAAGCTTCATTCAGGGCTGGACCACTGAGGCTCAGCACCTGGAGGCTGAATTTGAACAGCCAGAGACTAGGGCTATTAGAGGGGTGCTGTGTGGGGCCATAAGGATCCAGGGATGCCTTGAGGCAGCAATTTGAAGTTGAAAGCCACTAATATTTGTTGCTACGCTCGGGAGCGTGGTGATTGTGATTGGTGCAGACGATGCACTTTTAAGGTTTAAGAAAATAGCCTGTTGCTTTGCAGGGCTCTTTTTGCTTTCAATTAATGGAATAAAGATTGCTTTCAAACTAAAACAATTATTTTATTAAAAAGCAACAACCGGAAGAGAGAGACAAACAAAAAAACACCTCAGCACTGTGGGATATGGGGCAAGGGGGAATGGAGGGTCCCAGGAGGAGGTGGGGTCCTGGGACGGTTAAAGATTCGTGTATCTCCAGGTATTATATCCAACCTTCTCCTTTGGAGTACAGTGCAGCAGGTACTGTACTTCAGCAGGGCTAAACTGCAGAGGGATGGGTGTTGAGTGTAGTACTGGGAGTCTGCAGTGCTGGACTGTGACGGGAGGAATGGAATGCAGCAGGTACAGACTGGAGCCAGGAGGTTGATAAGAGTGTTGGCGGTGTCTGGGGGGTGCATGGGAAAGAGTTTTGTAACAGCGGCTGCAGGGGAGGGTAGGCACGGAGCTGTTCGGTTTGCAGTGCTAGTAACGCCTACAGCGTGACCGCTTGGCGCTACATAACGTTTAAGAGCCGCTCCGTGGCTTCATTCTGGCACACCGCGTTCTCCTTTCGGTCCCTCTTCTTGCTGTCCCGCCACTCCTTCGGTTCTTGTTTTTTGTCTGTGGAGTGCGTCATGCAATCACGCAGAAAGTCCTCTTTAGTTCTTTGTGGTTGCTTTCTAATTCTGCTGAGCCATTCAGCTGGTGATAACAAAGAGGGAGGCTGGGCTCCCAAGGTTATAATCTGTGAAGCCAAAAAGCAACATTTTAAAGAAGCAGTATTGTTTGCAACACACAGACCACTGACGCAGTGATTTAAAACACAGCCACTATTCACATACCTATCACTAACTGGCTGACCCCAGGCAAGCACACATGAGTCCCAAGACCCTCAAAATGGCGAGTAACAGCAGGGAAAATTAGCGTTCCAGACCATACTGTACACTGGGCATGTGGCTCTTGGGGAGAGCCAGTACTGTAGGGGAGGCCTTATAATCATTACTGTCCCCACATTTTCCACAGGCTGTGTTCATTATGGAAGATATATCGCTGCTGAAGGTGAGCAGAAGGAGGATCTTCTCCAAGAATGCGGCTTCTGCCCTGGCCTTTATGTGGCTCGCCTGTGTGCAGCAATAGTCATCCCTTCCTGTCCAGCCCTCCGGTGATGGCAGAGTGGCATGGGAAAGTTACACTTAATGGGGCAAGAAACAAAGCAATGTTGCCAAAGAACCTGCAGCAGTGGTTGCCTAGTATATCCATGAGATTTTTCCTGGAGAACTGAGGCAGATTCCTGTGAAGTGAGGGAGTAAGTCAACACCCTGTTCTGCCGCTCAGACTTGGCATGTGGTGGTATGCGCATCATACAGACACAGGCCTGCTTTCTGCAACCCTCCTGCCCCCAACAATTCGCTTCAGCGATTCCCAAAATCAAAGCCACTGACCAGGGGCCTCCTCTTCTGTTTGCGCTTTGCCAAGCTCCAGCAGCTGTGACTGGCTAGCCTCTAGGGTAGAGAACAGCTCCTGGCTGCATGCATCTCTGATCTCCGAGTTGTCCTCTGCCTCTGGGTCCTACTCCCCCTCCACATCCTCGTCCAAGATTTCCTCTTCCTGGCTTGGTCCATTCTCGACTGGCATGCAGGCCTCCGAAGTATCCACAGTGGCCTT
Source organism: Trachemys scripta elegans (assembly GCF_013100865.1). Classification (NCBI taxonomy): domain Eukaryota; kingdom Metazoa; phylum Chordata; order Testudines; family Emydidae; genus Trachemys; species Trachemys scripta. Next base: position 35,906,117 of record NC_048299.1, on the reverse strand, counting down.
TGCAGTGGGGGGGGGTCGCCACTGAGTGTCGCATCCAGCTCTTTGTAGAACCAGCAGCTTGTGGGTGCAACACCAGAGTGGCAGTTTGCCTCCTGCACCTTGTGGTAGGTGTTCCACAGCTCCTTCACTTTGATCCTGCACTGCAGTGTGTCCCAGTCATGGCCCCTTTCTGTCATGCATCGTGAAATCTTTCATGGGTATCATAATTCCTACACCTGGAGCGCAGCTGGGACTGGACAGCCTCCTCTCCCCAAATGCTGATGAGATCCAGCAGCTTAGAATTGCTCCAAGCGGGGGATCACCTGGTGCGTGGGCATTGTCACCTGGAAAGATGCGTTGACACCACTGCATGCATCACCAAGAAAACAGGAAGGGGACTTTCAAAATTCCCAAGGAATTTAAAGGGAGGGGCTCACGGTTGGTCACCTGAGGGCAGGGCAGGAGAGTTCAAACTGCTGACCAGAGAAGCAAGAACAGACATTGTGGGACACCTCCCGGAGGCCAGTCGCAGCACTGTAACGGACCAGGGTGCTTACCCTGGCACGGCGGTGCTGTAACCCCGTTGCAGAAAGTTTTATGCCTCTTATCGGGGTGTTTTTTTTACAGCACTGCAACTGCGCAGTTTCTGCACACTAAATGGCTTGGCAGTGTGTACACCTCGGGAGTTAAAATGCAGAAAGCTGCATTACTGCGCAGAAACTTGCCAGTGTAGACAAGGCCTCAGTAAAGGTGTTGAGAGAGGATCTCTTCAGAAGTGCAGCATGTCATATGTCCCTTCTCCCCACCCATGCCCCCAACTCATGTTAATGGAATCTTTTGCATTGGTTTTTGGATTAGTGGCATTACCGACAAAAATCTATCTTCTATCATATGGGGGGAGGGATAGCTCAGTGGTTTGAGCATTGGCCTGCTAAACCCAGGGTTGTGAGTTCAATCCTTGAGGGGGCCACTTAGGGATCTGGGGCAAAATCAGTACTTGGTCCTGCTAGTGAAGGCAGGGGGCTGGACTTGATAACCTTTCAAGGTCCCTTCCAGTTCTAGGAGATGGGATATCTCCATTAATTTATAAAAATTTATATTGTACCTATGTAACAAAATACTGCATTACAATATTTCCTTAATTACTTACCTTCCATAAAGCATCTACCATTTTCATTTACATAATCTTTTTGGTAAGAGTTGATAGCAATCATGTGAAACTAGTGGAGCTGGATAAAATGTTTCGAAGTTTTTCTTGGAAAAAGACTTTTCAAAAATAAAACTTTTAGCAAAAATGGACCTCAAAATTGCAGAATCTCCATGGAAGCTTCTTATTTGCTTAAAAACCTGGGTTTCAGTAAATGAGGAATTTCAATGATGATTTCACAAATAATTTAAATGATTTCACTAAAAGCAACAACAACAAAAATTTTGGGGGGGAAGGGCGGAACAACTTTAACATTTTTTGTGAAACTTTTTTTTCTTTATTTTAACCATCTCTCGAAATTAGTCCATTTCTACCAGGGAAACCAATTTAGGCATTTCCATTTAAAAAATAAATAAATAAAATGTTTCCTGTGGAAACCTTGCAAATTAATCCTTCACATGCAATCACATTGTTTACTGCTTCAACGAAAATTTCAGTCTTAGTCCTGCAAACCCTTACTTTCATGCAAATCCTTAATTCAGGTGAGTAGTTCCATTGGCTTCCATAGGGCTGGTCATGTGATTGACTAGTTATACAAGTAAAGATTTGTAGATCTGTGCCTTTGATAGTATAGTGTGTAGTATATGCCGAGAGGGTCAGAACAAGTATAGCTTTATTAAATGCATTCTAAGTTCACAGGGCGCTGGAGGGTCAACATGCTGTTTGTTAATAAAGACTTGACCAATTTTGCTACTGTTTATATTTTCCCCTCCCCTCATGTTGTCTTGTTCTTTCGTCTCTTTTACCACCCATCTTCACAAATCTCTCCCTCTGTACAGCATAGGCCTTTCCTCTTCATCTTGGTTCAGTGAGATCTTTCTAGGAGTGCTGTTCAGGTTTGACTTTGTTCCAGGTGCTAGTGGTGTATTTAATGAAACTTATTTAATATTTCTTTCTGGAAATCAGAGTAGCATTATAGTAAATTGTCCTTTCCTGGGTCTTGACCTCTGCCCTCACTTTGCCACTTCACAATGTGTAAATCACTCAGACAAGCTGAGAATTGGTAAACCTCTTAGAATGGTCACTAAGTAAGGAAGTCCTCTGGTGCATATATTTGCCCTCCATCACCATCATATTGATCTATTTGCATTCACCAGGAATGAGCCAATGACTCAACTTAAAGGGAAGTTGACCCAAAACACCTGTGAATGGATACCCCAGCTTATCTCTGACCAAATCTGTATGCTTTTTCTCCCTTTCTGCCGCTTGGAAGACTGACTAAGGTCAAAAAATCTAATAATCAGTTATGCTTCACTAACTCCAAGCTAACCAAAAACATTCTGGTAATCTGACCTGGTAGAAGCCTGAGTGCTCCACTAATTATCCCTAATAGACCTGACTATCTTCACCAGGGCCATATACTTCACGTAGCTCATCTGTGTTTAACAACATGGCTGTTGAACATGATCATCTAAGGCCTGGGCTACACCTAAAAATTAGATTGACTTAACTGTGTTGTTCAGAGCTTTACAACATTTCACACCCTGACAGCTGTAGCTAGGTTGACCTAACCACCAGTGTAGATGTGGCTAGGTCTTGGAAGAATTCTCCCGTTATCGTAGCTTCCGCCCCTCTGAGAGGTGGATTAACTCTATTGATGGGAAAAGCCATTTCCATCAATGAAGGAAGCATCGGCACTACAGTGGCACAGTTGCAGCACTGTAACTGTTCCACTGTAGTGGCTGTAGTGTAGACATACCCTAAATTAAGATGAATGATCATCTTTGAGCGGTATGTTCATTATGTATAGGGCCTCATATATTATGTGGCACAATGGGGCCCTATTCCACAATGACACAATTTATTCTACCACTATGAAATACTTTTTATTTCCCAATTTGCTTACAGACATGCACAACTATGACTCATTGTTGAAAAATACTGACTCCTAATTCATCAATTTATTTCAGTAGATTATATCAGAGGATGGGTATGTTTAACATGTTTTCCAGGTTGCCTGGCTCAGAACTATATACAGTAGGAAACCCAGTGTTCTGAACACCTCGGGAATGGAGGCTGTTCGTAATTCTGAAATGTTTGTAACTCAACAAAAAGTTATGGTTGTTCTTTCAAAGGTTTACAACTGAACCTTGATGTAAAGCAGCTTTTAAACTTGACTATGCAGAAGAAAAATGCTGCTTTTAACCATCTTAATTTGAATGAAACAAGCACAGAAACAGCTTTCTTACTTGTCAAATCTTTTTTTAAACTTTATTTTTTTGGTAGTTTGTTTAACATACTACTGTACTGTATTTGCATATTTATTTATTTATTTTTGTCTCTGCTGCTGTCGCCTGATTGCATACTTCCGGTTCCAAATGAGTGTGGCTGACGAGTCAGTTTGTAAATCTGGTGTTCATAACTCTGAGGTTCTACTGCACACGAGCAAAAGGCACAGGGGAAACTTATATCTGGCTTCAGTAGACTATTTTCTAGGCCTCAGCTGATGTAGTGTTTTCCAGGCTGTTCAGCTCACAAGCCTATATTTCTGGTTCTCCAGCTTCCTGGCTGCAAGCTTGACTTCAGCTCTGGCTCTGCACACTAGAATCTAATTAACTCCTTCTTGTGAGGAAAGTTGGAGAGCAAGAGGCAGTTGGAGGCAGGTTTTGGTAGCCAAGGAGATGGAAAACAAAACGCTTGGCACCTGTCTGTACAAAATGACAAATTCTGCAGGTGAAAAAAACCCAAATTCATTGGCATCTTGGGGGAGGGAAGGGATGCCAGATTCTCCAGCTGTGAAAATCCTGCGATCCTTATTGGGATGAATGGGATAGCTTCCGAGCTATCGTTTTAGGCTCTCTGCAGATTCAGTGAGGTGTCACTGCATCAGTTCAAATTTTAAAGATGTATTTTTGTAGCCATGCAGGCTAACAAGCAACATTTAAACAAAACAAAAACAAATGCAAACAAATTCTGGAGCACAGTTGAGCAGCAAAAGGGTAAATTTCACTGCTTTGGAATTGTGGAATACATAGGGCACTGCTTATGGCCTCAGGCAGGCTTTCTATTATCTCATGTAAACTGAGATAGTGAAAAGGGGTCTCCTTCTCTATGAGGAACATAGTGATGTTTTGTGGTTGATGGGGTTGGGGATCTCTTCATCCCCAAACTATTGGACTCTCTTCAGGGTAGCATTGCACTCTCTCTCTGCACATCTTAGTCCTGAATAGTGTAATTAGTGCAGGTTTGTCTCAGTACTTAGTGGACCCTCTGCTTGTGTCCAGATTTTTTTAGAGCAGTTTATCATTGAAAACTGGTAATGGAACTGGTGTTGCTTTCATGACTGTTTCGGTTAATGGATCTACCCAAGATCCACAAACCTGGAAATCCTGGATGCCCCATCATCTCGGGCATTGGCACTCTCACTGAAGGACTGTATGGATATGTGGACTCCCTATTCAGACCCTACGCCACCAGCATTCCCAGCTATCTCCGTGACACCACTGATTTCCTGAGAAAACTACAATGCATTGGTGACCTCCCAGAAAACACCATCCTAGCCACCGTGGATGTAGAGGCTCTCTACACAAACATCCCACTCACAGATGGAATACAAGCTGTCAGGAACAGTATCCCTGATGATGACACAGCACAGCTTGTTGCTGAGCTCTGTGACTTTATCCTCGCGCACAATTATTTCAAATTTGGTGACAATATATACCTCCAGACCAGTGGCACCGCGATGGGCACCCGCATGGCCCCACAATATGCCAACATTTTTATGACTGACCTGGAACAACGCTTCCTCAGCTCTCGTCCACTCACGCCCCTTCTCTACCTACGCTACATCATCTGGACCCATAGGAAGGAGACCCTGGAAGAATTCCACCATGATTTCAACAGCTTCCACCCCACCATCGACCTCAGCCTGGACCAATCTACATGGGAGGTCCACTTCCTAGACACCACAGTACAAATAAGCGATGGCCACGTTAACACCATCCTATACCGAAAACCCACCGACCGCTATGCCTACCTTCATGCGTCCAGCTTCCACCCTGGACACACCACATGATCCATCGTCTACAGCCAAGCGCTGAGGTACAACCACATCTGCTCCAACCCCTCAGACAGAGACCAACACCTACAAGATCTTCACCAGGCATTCTCAAAACTACGATACCCACACAAGGAAATAAAGAAACAAATCAACAGAGCCAGACGTGTACCCAGAAGCCTCCTGCTACAAGACAGGCCCAAAAAAGAAACCAACAGAACTCCACTGGCCATCACCTACAGTCCTCAGCTTAAACCTCTCCAATGCATCATCAGTGATCTACAACCCATCCTGGACAATGATCCCTCACTTTCACAGACCTTGGGAGGCAGGCCAGTCCTCGCCCACAGACAACCCGCCAACCTTAAGCATATTCTCACCAGCAACCACACACCGCACCATAACAACTCTAACTCAGGAACCAACCCATGCAACAAACCTCGATGCCAACTCTGCCCACATATCTACACCAGCAACACAATCACAGGACCTAACCAGATCAGCTATAACATCACCGGCTCATTCACCTGCACGTCCACCAATGTTATATATGCCATCATGTGCCAGCAATGCCCCTCTGCTATGTACATTGGCCAAACTGGACAGCCACTACGCAAGAGGATAAATGGACAGAAGTCAGATATCAGGAATGGCAATATACAAAAACCTGTAGGAGAACACTTCAACCTCCCTGGCTACACAATAGCAGATGTAAAGGTAGCCATCTTACAGCAAAAAAACTTCAGGACCAGACTCCAAAGAGAAACTGCTGAGCTCCAGTTCATTTGCAAATTTGACACCATCAGATCAGGATTAAACAAAGACTGTGAATGGCTATCCAACTACAGAAGCAGTTTCTCCTCCCTTGGTGTTCACACCTCAACTGCTAGCAGAGCACCTCACCCTCCCTGATTGAACTAACCTCGTTATCTCCATACTGATTTATACCTGCCTCTGGAAATTTCCATTACTTGCATCTGCAGAAGTGAGGTTCTTACCCACGAAAGCTTATGCTCCCAATACTTCTTTTAGTCTTAAAGGTGCCACAGGACCCTCTGTTGCTTTTTACAGATTCAGACTAACACGGCTACCCCTCTGATACTCGGTTAATGTTGCAAGCTCTAGCATCTCATCTGTTTACACTGATGAGTTCCATATCACTCTACCCATTATCTATCAAGGCATGTTTTTAGTAGCTGTCACATGGGTAAGAAGGGGCTCGAGAGTAGTCCTAAGCAGTTGTGAGCCATATTGCATTTTCCACAATTACATTATAGTACTTTGCACTAAAGAATCTTTGGCTAAAGTTGGTACTGTGTGGTTTTATTTAACATCTTCCAGAGATTCCTGTCCTCTTTGTGTTTGAACTCCTAGCACAAGTGGGAGAGGTCATGGCACAATCTGGATGTCTGAGTGGTGACAATATATGGCCATCTTCAGGAAATCAGCAGATATCTTCATTTCCTCTCACCCTAAAGGCTTAGTAAAAAGACCTTACTGCTAGATGCATGAAACAATGTCTAAGGGAAGCATATGTCATAATCAGAAATCCTGTGTCAGAAGTAATTCAGGCTCACTGAGACCATTTCATGGCAGCTTCCAGAGGCAGAAAGGTCATCTGTTACTACTAAGGAAATATGCAGGCTAAAACTCGCTTGCACCACAGAGTAAGGGAAAAATTTTAAAGGTAATTTAGGAGCCTAAAGTGACATTGAAAGTGAGTAATATTTTAGCAAAAATAATATTTACAAAACCTAAACTTAATTTCCCCAATACTAATTTCTCCCTACTGTTACTCAGACCTTCTGGTCAACTGTCTGTAAAGGGCCACTCTCTTACTGCTTCAAAAGTTATTTTTCCTCCCTTGGTATCCTGCTGTAAATTGATTTATCTAGTTTACACTTGGTAAAGCAACTCCCATCCTTTCATCTATTTATACCTACTCCTGTATTTTTCACTTCATGCATTTAATGAAGTGGGTTTTATCCCACGAAAGCTTATGCCCAAATAAATTCCTTAGTCTCTAAGGTGCTACAAGGACTCCTTGTTGTTTTTGCTGATACAGACTAACACGGCTAAACCTCTGAAACCAGTAATATTTTAATAAGGCTCCTAAATGCCTTAAGTCACTTTGCAGATTGATTCTTTGGAGAATTAATCTCTTAAGAGAGCACTATATATGCTTATCTAATTTCTATCCAGGTAAAATTCAAAGTGGCTGATACTTAAAAATTCCCAACAGCAATTATCTCTACATCTTAGGAAGCATTCAACTGGTGGGACACAGAAGCAGTGTGGCTAAGCCCCGGTGTTTGACTACTTAGTCTGGACTGTCCGAGTTCTGTGGTAGAAGAGAGGCACAGCTCACTGGTGGTGGATTAAGGAGAGGTCAGGGTTTTTTGTTTTTAAACCTCCATAAGAGATTTTCCACTTTAAAGATATTGGGCCAGGTTCTTAGCTGTTCTAAACTGGAATAGCTTCATTAACTTCAATGGGGTTCTGCCAGTTTATACTAGCTGAGGATGTAGCCCCAATCTGTCGGATTCTGAACTCCTGGGATTCAGTTGCGTAGGGTCAGACAGGTACAATTCTTCAAACTTTAAAGCCTTTTTATTCCTAAAAGCAATCACAATAGGTAGGAGCATAAGGTTTCTCTTCACAAGGTTGGGGGAAAGCCAAAAGGTGTGGCGGAGCACGTGATTCGGAAAGCAACATCCTTTGGGGAGGATCTGTTAATGGAGATTCTCTATGTCCTAGTAAGGAGGAGAGGATGGAAGATCATGGTATCATAGAATATCCGGGTTGGAAGGGACCTCAAGATGTCATCTAGTCCAACCCCCTGCTCAAAGCAGGACCAATCCCCAATTAAATCATCCCAGCCAGGGCTTTGTCAAGCCTGACCGTAAAAACTCCTAAGGAAGGAGATTCCATGGCTTCCCTAGCTAACCCATTCCAGTGCTTCACCACCTTCCTAGTGAAAAAGTTTTTCTTAATATCCAACCTAAACCTCCCCCACTGTAACTTGAGACCATTAGTGCTTGTTCTGTCATCTGGTACCACTGAGAACAGTCTAGATCCATCCTCTTTGGAACCCCCTTTCAGGTAGTTGAAAGCAGCTATCAAATCCTCCCTCATTCTTCTCTTCTTCAGACTAAATAATCCCAGTTCCCTCAGCCTCTCCTCATAAATCATGTGCTCCAGCCCCCTAATCATTTTTGTTGCCCTCCGCTGGACTCTTTCCAATTTTTCCACACCCTTCTTGTAGTGTGGGGCCCAAAACTGGACATAGTACTCCAGATGAGGCCTCACCAATGCTCAATAGAGGGGAATGATCACATCTCTCAATCTGCTGGCAATGCTCCTATTAGTATAGCCCAAAATGTCGTTAGCTTTCTTGTCAACAAGGGCACACTGTTGATTCATATCCAGCTTCTCTTCCACTGTAACCCCTAGGTCCTTTTCTGCAGAACTGCTGCCTAGCCACTCGGTCCCTAGTCTGTAGCAGTGCATGGGATTCTTCCGTTCTAAGTGCAGGACTCTTGATATATGATGATAAAATACAGGTAGGATCTGATGAGAAACAGTCAAATGAAAAAAAGTCCCATTCAATTACATCATGTAATGGCAGATAGCTAAAAAGTGAAAGTTTTTAAAGTGCTTATATACCAATGCTAGAAGACAGGTGAACGAGTGTGCCTCGATTTAAATGAGGATATTGATATAATAAACATCACAGAAACTTGGTGAAATGAGGATAATCAATGGGACACAGTAATACCAGGGTACAAAATATATCAGAAGGACAGAACAGATCATGCTGGTGGGGGAGTGGCACTATATGTGAAAGAAAGCGTAGAATCAGATGAATTAAAAATCTTAACTGAACCAAACTGTACCATAGAATCTCTACGGATAGTAATTCCGTGCTCTAATAATAAGAATATAGCAGTAGCAATATATTCCTGACTACCTGACCAGGATGGTGATAGTAACTGTGAAATGCTCAGGAGATTAGAGAGGCTATTAAAATAAAAAACTCAGTAATAATGGGGGATTTCAACTGTCTCCATATTGGTACATGTCATCTCAGGATGGGATGCAAAGATAAAGTTTACTGACACCTTAAATGACTGCTTCTTGGAGCAGCTAGTCCTGGAACCCACAAGAGGAGAGGCATTTCTTGATTTTGTCCTAAGTGGAGCAAAGGATCTGGTCCAAGACTTGAATATAGCTGGACCGCTTGGCAATAATGACCATAATATAATTAAATTTAACATCCCTGTGGTGGGGAAAACACAACAGCAGTCCAACACTGTAGTATTTAATTTCAGAAAGGGGATCTACACACAAATGAGGAGGTTAGTTAAACAGAAATTAAAAGGTACCGTGCCAAAAGTGAAATCTCTGCAAGCTGCATGGAAACTTTCTAAAGACACCATAATGTATACCCCAAATTAAAAAACATATTAAGAGAACCAAAAAACTGCCACCGTGGCTAAACAACAAAGTAAAAGAAGCAGTGAGATGCAAAAAGGCATCCTTTAAAAAGTGGAAGTTAAATCCCAGTGAGGAAAATAGAAAGGAGCATAAACTCTGGTAAATGAAATGTAAAAATAAAATTAGAAAGGCCAAAAAAGAATTTAAAGAACAGTTAGCTAAAGACTCAAAAAGTAATAGCAAAACATTTTTAAAGTTCATCAGAAGCGGGAAGCCTGCTCAAGAACAAATGGGACTACTAACCTATCGAGATCCTAAAGGAGCACTCAAGGACGATAAGACCATTGCAGAGAAACTAAATTAAATTAATGCTTTGCATCAGTCTTCACGGTTGAGGATATGAGGGAGATTCCCAAACCTGAGCCATTCTTTTTAGGTGACAAATATGAGGAACTGTCCCAGATTGAGGTGTCATTGGAGGAGGTTTTAGAACAAATTGATAAACTAAACAGAAATAAATTACCAGGACCAGATGGTATTCTCTTAAGAGTTCTGAAGGAACTCAAATGTGAAACTGCAGAACTACTAACTCTAGTCTGTAACCTATTTTTTAAATCAGCTTCTGTACCAAATGACTGGAGGATAGCTAATGTGACACCAGTTTTTAAAAAGGGCTCTAGTGGTGATCTTGACAATTATAAGATGGTAAGCCTGACTTCAGAACCGGGCAAACTGGTTGAAACTAAGAACAAAATTGTCAGAAACACAGATCATGGATCAGTAACTGGTTCAAAGATAGGAAACAAAGGGTAGGAATAAATGGTCAGTTTTCAGGCTGGAGAGAGGTAAATAGTGGTGACCCCCAGAGGTCTGTACTGGACCCAGTCCTATTCTATATATTCATAAATCATCTGGAAAAAGGGGTAAATGGTGAAATGGCAAAATTTGTAAATGATACAAAATTGCTTGAGAGTTAAGTCCCAGGCAGACTGAAGAGCTACAAAAGGATCTCTCAAAACCGGGTGACGGGGCAGCAAAATGGCAGATGAAATTCAGTGTTGATAAATGCAAAGTAATGCACATTGAGAAACATAATCCCAACTATACATATAAAATGATGGGGTCTTAATTGGCTGTTACCACTCAAGAAAGAGATCTTGGAATAATTTGTGGATAGTTCTCTGAAAACATCCACTCATTGTGCCGTGGTAGTCAAAAAAGCAAACAGAATGTTGGGAATCATTAAGAAAGGGATAGATAATAAGACAGAAAATATCATATTGCTTCTATATAAATCCATGGGACGCCTACATCTTGAATACTGCGTGCAGATGTGGTCGCCCCATGTCAAAAAAGATGTATTGGAATTGGAAAAGTTTCAGAAAAGGGCAACAAAAATGATTAGGGGTATGGAATGGCTGCCGTTATGATGAGAGATTAATAAGACTGGGACTTTTCAGCTTGGAAAAGAGACTACTAAGGGGGGATATGATAGAGGTCTATAAAATCATGACTAGTGTGAAGAAAGGAAATAAGAAAGTGTTATTTACTCCTCATAACACAAGAACTAGGGGTCACCTAATGAAATTGATAGGCAGCAGGTTTAAAACAAACAAAAGGAAGTATTTTCCTGCCAGAGGATGTTGTGAAGGCCAAGACTATAACAGTGTTCAAAAAAGAACTAGATAAATCAATGGCTATTAGCCAGGATGGACAGGGATGATGTCCCTAGTCTCTGTTTGCCAGAAGCTGGGAATGGGTGACGGGATGGATCACTTGATGATTACTTGTTCTGTTTATTCTCTCTTGGGTACCTGGCATTGGCCAATGTTGGAAGACAGGATACTGCGCTAGATGGACCTTTGATCTGACCCAGTATGGCTGTTCCTATGTTCTTATATTCATTCTCTGGTAGTCACACACCACCCCAGCTGCTGCATTGGGAAGCTTCCAGTCAATTATTTAGTGACTGCCATAGAGTTTAAGGCCAGAAAGGACCACCAGATTATCTAGTCTGACATCCTTTATATCACAGGCCACTAAAGCACCCAGTCACCTTTACACAAAGACCAACAACCAGAATTAAACTGAAGTGTTCTAGCCCTCAGGAGACTAAACCATTATGTGCTGTGGGCAGAAAACAGGAGGGGCGGAGGCACCAGTTCCCTGAATTGGCAGGGAATTAAGTAAAATATGCCCAGATCCCAGATGATCCTAGCAAGTGACCCACACCCCACGCTGCAGAGGTAGGCAAAAAGCTCTCAAGTTCCATGCAAGTCTGACCTGGGGAAAAATTCCTTCCAGACTCCATGTATAATGAACAGTTGGACCATGAGCATGTGAGCAAGAACTAAGCAGTAAGCTCCTGAAAGAATTCTCAGTACGATCTCAGAACATCAGCCTACCCCATCCAGTGTTCCATCTCCAGCTGTGGCCATCTCTGATGGTTCAGTGAAAGGAGACACCTGCCCCCTCCGCCCAAATACAATGTGTGTGCGGGAAATTCCCTTCCTGACCCTGCAGGTGAGCTGCTGACCCCTGAAGCATGAGAGTTTTAGGAACATAAAACATGAACTGAGGGGACCACCAGGGCTGCCTAGCCCTGCCCCCGCCATTGCAAGCCACTCCATCATATAGTCCCACTCATAAATTTATCAAGTGATATTTTAAAACTAAGTTTGCCCCCACAACTCCTTTTGGGAAGCTGTTCCAGAACCTCACTCCTCTGCTGGTTAAAAACCTTCCGATTTGCAGCTTGAAATTTGTTCATGGCCAGTTATATCCATTTGTTTTTGTGCTAACAATAGCTTTCATCTTAAATAACTTTTAGTCTTCCCTGCTGTTTACCCCCCTGACATATTTTATAGAAAGCAATCATATCCTCTCACAGCCTTCATTTTGCTAGGCAAAACAAGCCGAAGCTCTGCCACTGAAAGAGCATCCCTCAGGAGCCATCTCTTCTACCTGCTCTGTTTTGGGGACCCTTTTTTGATATTTCCCCCGTGTTCCTGTCAGTCTAGTCCTGTTTATTTTGATGTTCCTGTGGCCTTTTGGGCACCTCTGGCCCATCTCTGGTTTCCAGATTTCTCTGAGGAACATTAGTGGGTTTTCGAATCACGGCTGGCTCCAGGGTTTTGGCTGCCCCAAGCAGCCAAACAAACGAACAAAAAAAGCCGTGATCGCGATCTGCGGTGGCAATTCAGCGGAAGGTCCTTCGCTCCGAGTGGGAGAGAGGGACCGTCCGCCGAATTGCTGCCGAACAGCTGGACGTGCCGCCCCGCTCCGAAGTGGCCACCCCAAGCACCTGCTTGGTAAGCTGGTGCCTGGAGCTGGCCCTGTTTTGAATGCTTGTTCCTATCAGTATTCCACACGTGGATACTTATTCTCACTATGCACCTGATACTGGAAAATTTTGCCAGTAGTGTCCAGTGGTTTGCACCTGCGCCCTGCATCTTCTTATGTTCAGCACCCAGGGTATAAGGGAAAGTGCACACTGACTGCCTCTCCAGTTCCTTGTTACCGCCACGTGGCCTGAGTTGGAATCTTTATTTCTGGAGCTATCCTCGCATCATCTTAATCTCAGTAAATATAATTGCATATAGTTTGTAACTGTTTTTATAGTATATTATGTAGTTAGTGTAGCATAATTTTCCCAACACTGGGAGAATCTCTTTGTCCTTCCTTTTGGGAGTAGGACTTTTGTCAGAATTCTGGGATTTAAAAAACAGTCTCCTGTCCTTGCTCCTCCGTGGTCAGCAATGACCACCATTGCTGCCCTTACTGCCTAAGAGAGGTGCATACGTCTGGCAAGTGCAGTGTCGGTTGTTTCTTTCCACCCTGGACCTGACAGGAATAAGAGCTCCACCTGAGGAAGCACCTCATGGAGAAAGCCATGAGACCCGAGTCAGATGCAGGCCTGGGAGACTCCCCTGTACATTGGCCTTAGTCCTCCAGCAGAATGATTCTAAGCACGAGCTCAGAAGCAGAGGCCAGCTCAGATAAATCTAATGACCCGTTTTCTCAGGCTTCTTATGAGAGTCAGGTGCACTGTCACAGACATAAAAAACAGATCCACCTCTAAACCTGCTTCCAGGAGAAGGAATTCCTCCCTGACTCCTTCCAAGTTGAGTGAGTATTGATGTGCAGGTCCCAAGGATTTAGGTCTGCCTAAGCCTCCCTGGTAGCAGCCAGATTCCTAAAGGGTCTGACTAGGGTCTTTCCACTACTAACGAAGCCAATGTACTTATACTGCAGCACTTACTGGGCCACCTTTCAGATTGATGGCCATGTGCTCAATGTTCCACCTCTCTATGAAGGTCTTCTTCCTAGTCACTATTATGTTGGCCAGAAGAGTAGGTGAGCCGGAGGGCCCACATGGTTGACTTGCTGCACGTTTTGTTTCAAAAGAGAAGGTATCCCTTCTCTTCCTTCCAAAATTCATCCCAAAGGTAGTTTCTGAGTTCCACATAAACCAATCGATTCACTTACTGGTATTCTTCCCAAAGCCTCATGCCTCTAGCAAGGAAAGGAGACTTCATCCTCTTGATTTCAGATGAGCATTGGCATTCTACCTACAAAGAATGAAACCATTTAGAAAATCACCTATTCTATTAGTTGCTATTGCAGAGTGAGCATGGAGATTAGCAGTATCTGCTCATATTCCCAAAGTGGATTTCTGCCTGTATTCTCCTTTGCTATCAATTGGCACTTTTCCCTCCCCCTGGTGGGGTGAGGGCCCATTTCACTAGGGCACACGGTGAACTCAGTAGCATCTCTTTGAGAAGTGCCTTATGCTGGCCATTTATAAGGCAGCAACCTAGAGTTCCCTCCACAAGTTCACAAAGCATTACGCTTTGGTCCAAGCCTCATGTGCTGATGCAGCCTTTGGAATTGCAGTGTTAGACGTGTATGCTGACTGCATCCTCACTCTCCCCAATTTGAGTACTGCTTGCCAGTCACCAACATATGGAAAACACATAGGGACCAGCACTTGAAGAAGAAATGGAGGTTACTTACCTGTAACTGGGAGTTTTGAGATGTGTGGTCCCTATCTGTATTCTGCTTCCCATCTTCCTTCCCCTCTACTTTGGATCATGACTGGATTTGTGGCAGGGAAGGAACTGGAGAGATGGTCAGACCGCAACTCCCTTTATACCCTCAGTGCTGCATGTGAGGAGAGCCAGGGTGCAGGCATGGACCAATGGACACTAGTTGCAAGATTTTCCAGTCTCAGGTGCATGGTGCATACCCACATGTGGAAAACAGTTATGGACTACACCTCCTGAGGAACCACAGTTACAAGTAAGTAACCTACGTTTTTGTGATTCAGGTCTGTTTCAGGCACTGAGGGTTTCAGCTCTTTTCATTGATACTTCAGATTCTGTGAATGTCATTTACTTGCTTCGTGTGTGTATTAGGGTTTTTTATGTCCTTTCAGGGTGACAAAATATGCATCCTTAACTCCAGAGGCGTGCCTATTATGAAAAGGCATGTGTTGCATTTTCTTCCATGTGTCCTGTGAAAGGAGTGTTTGGGGCAGATACTGTCTCAAATACACAGGTGTCCTAGGGAATGCTTTCAACTGTTCCTTGAGACAGCTTTACTCTAGAGATTCCATTGATCTCAGCTTCAGATCAGACCAGAGGGCTTTGAAAGAGGAAAGCCTGAGTTGGCCTCACCTCTGGAGAGATTTGGGTATGCACTGATGCAAGTAGTGCAGACATCAGTTTTCTGCCCTATGTCCACTGATGTAGCTTCACCACCTCCACTGAAGCATCCTGTGTCATTCCTGCCAATGGTTTTGCCATGTACAGATACTGATGCTTGAAGTCAGTGCTAGTAGTGTTAGGCAATACCAGGGGGCACAGAGAGAAAGCAAACTGCTCTCTGACTTGCCAGTGCTGAAGCTTTTAATAACTTTATGCACATTAGCACTTGAAGCCTCTTGTATCCCTTCTCCGTATGTATTTAGGATTGGGAAACTGTTCTGAGAGACTTCAGTGGTAATGTACATTTGGGGATCTAGGCAGGCCAAGCCTGTTAATCTCTGAAGCTGTAGTAATTACTTTCAGTGCTAACTTGGGCTTGTGTCAAGATTTTTCAGAGCTGTTTGCACAGTCAGAGTGCTTATTGTGCCAAGATTGCCCACATGCTGTGGAATTAGCTCCTTTAGTGTGTTGAGGATTGGTTTTGACCCCAGTGTACTCCCACTTTGAGGGGCCTTAGTGCAGCTAGTGTTTGATGCCTGGAGGGCAGGTGTCTGTCAAACATACCACCCATAAGTGTATTTTTGTGGTTTACATGACCTATACAGATTCTGCAGAATTTGTTTTAATTAAAAAAAAAAAAAATAGCACTTCCGATTGCAAATAAACCCTTCAGAAATGTGAACTGAGTGCAACTGATGTAGTGTTGTCTGCCTGAGTCTGCAGGCAGCCTTAAAAAATGACTGACAGGTGTTGAAACCATCTTTTTACTAACCAATTCTAAAGCCACATGATGACACCTTCATGTAAGCATTAATTATTTAACTGCTGATCATTTTAGCAGAAGCCATGAGGGAAGGGTGAGAGTGAAGCCTGTGGGATTTGCAAGGTGCTGTAGGGAAGGAAATGCTGAGAGAAGAAAGGAGAAGATATGGACGGGAGAGGATGGGGATGGAGGAAAAACAAAGGGCAAAAATATCAGTGGCTCTAAAGGCGACCCCAACCCCTTGGCATGGTGCTGAATGACAACTGTGTACTGAACAAATAATAAGTAATGTAAAAGTTTTAGTTACTACCTAAAGCCAAATTCTGCCTTTGATATTTGTGCAAGCCTCCCATTGTTGCCAGTGGGAGTTTTGCTATAGAATGAAAAAAATTAATTAAGAATGGAATTTTTCACTCTTCATTAAATGAGTTTGACACCCTGCTCCAGAGGAACTGTCAGTGTTGTAGGCTCCTCCATCACCTCACTATGATTAGCCATCTGAATGAGAGCAAGCTGATGGTCAGGAAGAATATTGTTGTCTCTGGACACAGGTGAATTGGCCCATTCTCTACTGAGTTGCCAAGTATATCTCCACTCAAAGTCTGCTGTCTTGGAACAGGATGCACGTTGTATCAGGAGGGAGAAGCAAGAGGCAGCAGTGACTGCTAAGACCATGCTATGAATATTAAGTCTTATGTCTGCAGCTGTATTCATGACTTCAATGGACCCCGAGATTCTGATGGAAGCAAATATCTCTCTCACAATCTTGGGTTCCATCCTGGTTCCTTTGGGATTAGCCCCTCCCTCCCAGATCCTTGGAGGTCTGTCTTTCTAGGGAGTGAAGATCCAGAAATGAGAATTCTGAAAGCTATCTGGTGAGAAGTAGAATTACAAGTAACTTGTTTCCTATTTAAGTGAGTACAGTGCTGTGGTTTGAAACATATCAGAAATTAGCAACTTCATTCCCTAAGAGCTCTGTATTATGAATACTTCCTTAGCATTGTTTAGATTAATGGAAATGTGTATCCGCTTGCTTCTCAAACTCTAATCTGTCAATTATAGAAGACAATTACAATGATACTTTTGTATAATCTATATGGTTTCTCTTATAATGTTCTATGATCATTCCAATTCTTTGTTTTGTTTTTGCTTTTCCCTAGAGATGCGAATTATGCCCTCATAAGGATGGTGCTTTAAAGAGAACAGATAATGGGGGTAAGTTGCATTTTTATTTTTGTCTTTTAATTTTTTACTTAAAGGAAAACGGTACTGTAAACTGAAATAATATAAAGATCATATTACCTGCTAGCAAAAAGAGCAACTATTTTAACACAATTGCTGACTGAGACTGCATCAGAAGCTAATATTTATTTTACAGTAAAGTATAATGTGCTATAGTTGTCCACTTTATGTTGAATTCAGAAAACATAATCAGTTTACTGTAGATTTTATTAGCTCTATTTAAAAATACAAATTTATGACTGAAGGAAGAAACTGTATTGTAATACAAAAGATTATAATCATGAGTTTCATTAGGATAAAGGGTAAATTACATATGCATTTTAGAAGATGAACAGTCATTGGAAGCTGCTGTTGAGAGTTCAGCAACCCATTTTCAGCATAGAAAGTCAGGGACTTCCAAAGTTGTCAGGGACTTCCAAAGGTCAAACTACCTACACTGATGCATGTTTCAGAGAATAGTTTTCATACCTATTTACAAATGTGTTCTGCAACACAGAAATTAGAGATCAAAAAGACGCGGTGGTGATTTACCACCTTCACATCTGCTTGTAATGTTGTTCAGTGCATTATCAATCCTGAGCTCTTACTGAGTAGTATCATTAAAGGAAATCTGAAGTGAGTATTTATGTCTTTATTAAATCTTTACTACTAAATGGGATATAAAAGAATGTTCCAGGCATTTCTAAAAATGCCTATCTTTTTTTCAGTATGTTAATCAAGGGCCAAATCCTGCCCCCACATCTGTGGCTGTAAGAGGTTCAGATTTAGTGTGAGTGGTCAAATTCTGATGTCGAAAGGGGATGGATGAGCAAGATTTTGGGAACCCATTCAGAGGATTTGCACCTGTTGTGTGCTAAGAATCTGTGTTCTGGGGTGGCTCCTGTATCCCAGTTTGTGTACCTATCTTGTTTTTAATAGGATTTACTGAGGCATTCATCACCGTAGTATATGAGCACTTCAGTTACACTAATGAATTCAGCCTTAAACAGCCCTCAGAGGTAGGGAAGTAGTAGTATCCTCATTTTAAAAGGGATGACCCCTTAGGGAACTATAGATCCCTGACAAAACAATGAAATAGTATCTACAAAGAATTATAGGCTAAAAATATGCCAGTCAACATGGTTTAATAAAAGGTAAGTCTTGACAAACAAGCTTGTGGTCTTTTTTGACAAAATTATGGGTCTGGTTGATAAACTATGTTGATATAGTTTATTTGGAAGTCCCCAAGGCATTTGACAAAGTACCAAATGACATTTTGACTAAAAAACTTGCATTATATAGAACTACAGGGTACACATTAGCTGGATCAAGAACTAGCTCACTTACAGAACTCAAAACATAGTTGCTCATAGTGAGACATCAGTTCATGGGGCTGTTTCTAGTAGGGTCCATCAGGGAGCAGTTTATGGCTCAACGCTATTCCATATTTTTATCAGAGCTAGACAATATAAAATCATTGCTGATAAAATTTGTAGATAAGGATTGGTGGGATAGTAAATAATGAGGACAGGTTACTGATAGTGATCTCAATCACTTGATTAAATGGTCAGAGTCTAACAAAATGCATTTTAATATAGTCAGATGCCAAGTACGCACCTGGGAACAAAGAATGCGGGCTGTACCTACAAGAAGGGAGACTGTTTTGGCAAGCAGAGACTCAGGGAAGGACTTGCGTCTACATCAGCATGAGCTTTCAATGCAATGCTGTCAAAAAAATGGCTAATACAATCCTCAGATGTATAAAAAGGGGAATATTAAGTTGAGGTAGGGAAGTTACCTTGTCTCTGAACCCAGTATTGGGAAGATTACTGCTAGAATATGTCCAGTTCTGGTGTCCATGTTTCAAGAAGGATGTGGAAATAGTGGTGAGAGTTCAAAGGACGGCTGCAAAAGTGATCCAGAGTCTAGAAAACAAGCCTTTGAGAGTTTTAGGAGCTAAACCTATTCTGTTTATGGCAGAGAAGGTTGAGGTGACTTGATTGCTGTGCATAGGTACTAACATATGGGAAAAAAATATCTGACAGTGGGAAGCTTTTCAACCTGGCTGACAGACATCATAAGATCCAGGGGCTGGAAGTTGAAGTCGGGCAAATTCAGCCTTGAAATAAGATGCAATTTCCTAGCAGTGAGTGTGATTTTAAAAATTGGAATAGCTTACATGGGAGGTTGTGGACTCACCATTGTTTGGAGTCTTTAAAGTGAGATTTGATATCTTTCTAATCCATGTGCTTTATTGTAGTTTCTGAGAGAAATTCTATGGCCTGTGTCTGTGGGAGGGTTGGGTTAGATGATTGTGGTGGTCCCTTCTGGACTTTGAATGTGAATCTATGAATCCCTTTGTTTATTAACTTCTTTCACGGGCCATAGGGAGAACATCAAGTTCTGCATTGCCCTCACTATGAAAACGTTAACCGCTCTGTGTTATGACAATGGCTATAATCAGGTCTCCAGCATCAATCAATTCATCACCAGGGGTCAGGAAGGAATTTTTTCCCAAATGCACAGTGGACTTGATATATTCTGTTCCTTGTGTGTCTCTCTTCCCCCCCCCCCCCCCCCCGCACCAGAACTTGGCCACAGCTGGTGACAGAACAAAGGACAGGGTAGACCAGTTGTACGAGGTGATACAGTGAATCCTCTTTCTCAGAAGCTTGGCTGGTGTGTCTTGCTCACATGCTCAGAGCCAAACTGATTGCTAGGTTTAGAGTTGGGAAAGAATTTTCTCCCAGGTCAGATAGCCTGGGGCCTTGGTTTTTTTTGGCTCCTTTGTAGCATGGTATCTGGATTGCTTGCTAGGGTCATCTGGGCATATGTCACCTAATCAACTCCATGACATTGCAGGTTCTTCGGGCATTGGTGGCACCTAGTTTCTCCTGTTCGCTACTTGTGGCACACAATTTAGTCTTCTGAGGACTGAAATGCTTTAGTCTAACCCAAGTTATTTGGCTCAATGTAGGGGTAACTGGGTAAAATTTAGCAGTCTGTGTTATCCCCAAGGTCAGGCTAGATAATCTAATGGTCCCTTCTGGTTTTAAATTTTATTAAACTATTAAATTTTAAATAAGGGGAATCAAGGCAGAACTTCTGAGTCCTAGTTCAATGCTTGAATTACAGGATTATTTTTCTTTAGGATGTTGGGGGAATGGCAGTATTGGTGGATTTGTTATCCATTCTCTCTTTCTTTCAAGTTACACTGCTTATGGTAGTGAATGCCACTGCAGTGTTCTACACAATGCAGCCTTGCCAGTTGCTTCTCAGGAAAGCCCTTCTTATCAAGGAGAAAATAGCATTGAAAATATTCTTTCCCATTAGAAAGTATGAAAATAAATGTTTCAGAGCTCTTGTTAAGGTATGGTAAATGTCTGTTGTTGAATCAATAGTCAACAAAGTGTTAAGTAAATAAATAAATAAATAAAAAATACAGGACTCTACTGTCCCTTACGTGAACTTTGAAACTTGTTTTCCAATGAGTTTTTATGGGTAAAACCAATACTTTTAGATCTACTTTAATGCAAACTGTCAGTGTCCCTTTCCTATTAATGATACCTCTTGCTGTATTTAAGATGTTTATTTTTAGTGATTTACTTTGTAATTATATGTAGTGATTTGCATATATGAAACTAAAATAGTTAGATTGTAAATATGATTAAATACTTGAACATTTTAGGTTTTTTTTTTTAAGGTTCCACAAATAATCTTTGATTGCGCTTTAATGATCAGCCCTCTACTTCTCCAGCAATCTCAACATGGACCACAAACCCTTTTAATCTACTGCAGATACACTAGATATACAAAGGGTCAGAGCTGTTAGAGTATCTGAATATTGAGTTACATGATTTTGGCTCTAGCTTATACTGGAAATACCATCAAGTACCATAATGTGGTTGCACATCTGTAACCACTGCCCTCATCTCATAACGGTCAGTCCAAAATAAGACCTTTTCTTTCAGCAATTTGACAGTGTGTTATACCTTGTCTCACCTCTGATTTCTCTTCTAGACACTTCAGAAGCAATACTGTCTCATTATATTGGAATAGCTATGAATCAGAGTCCAGTCCTGTAACTCCTCACTTCACGTTGTTCCAGTTAACGTTGTTTCATTGTTACATTGCTGATCAGTTAGAGAACATGATCGTTTAAAGTTGCGCAATGCTTCTTTATAACATTGTTTGGCAACCCTCTGCTTTGTCCACTGATTACAGAAAGAGCAGCCCGTTGGAGTTAGCTGGTGGGGGCTTGGAACCAGGGTGGGTTGGCAGTTCCCCATCAGCTCCCCTAAGTTCTGTGTGTGGCAGCCGCCAGACAGGCTATCACTTACTGGGCAGTTCAGCTGTCCCTCCCTCCACTGCCGTGTGCTGCTCCTGCCCTCTCTGCCTTGGAGCTGCTCCGGGAGCCTTCTGCTTGGTTGGTGGGGGGTAGTGAAGAGGGGTGCTAATGTCAGGGTGTCCCCCTCCCCCGCTCCTGTCCCCCTGCTCCTGTACCCCATCTCCACAGAGCAGGGGGGGATGTGACAGGGCTCAGGATGGTGGGAGCTTGCTGGCAGCAGCTGCTGTCTCAACTTGCTGATCTCCTTAAAAAGGCAGTGTATTTAGAGTGGGGTCAGCGTACTTAAGGGTGCAATGCCTGTCTGTCTGTCTCTTTCTCACACACACGATCGGGGTCTCTCTCTCTCTCTGCCATGCTATGTCTACTCCCGCCATGCGTGCTGCCTTGCAGAGTATAAGGCTACATTTAACAATAATGTGTTAATCCTTGTGGGCTCAGCTGAGTGCTAATTCATCATTTAGCACTAAGGCATTCCCTGAGAAATATCCCACCTTCTGACTCCACCGCCTCAACCAAGCTTCACAATCATCATTGCTGTGTACAGTATTAAATTGTTTAAAGTTATATACACACAAAAATATACAAAAAAATTTCCCTAGAACCTAACCCTTCCTATTTACATTCATTCTTATGGGGAAATAGATTCACTTAACATCGTTTCGCTAAAGTAGCATTTTTAAGGAACATAACTACAATGTTAAGCGAGGAGTTACTGTACATTATCTGTTTTCCAAAATCTATACTGATAGGAATATTCTGTGTTTGTGACCCTCTGATGTAACTGTACCAGAGGAAGAGACCTCAGGAGGTCATCTAGTCCAATCCCCTGCTCAAAGCAACTAAATCAGGGATCGGCAACCTTTGGCATGCGGCCCACCAGGGTAAGCACCCTGGCGGGCCGGGCCGGTTTGTTTACCTGCGGTGTCTGCAGGTTTGGCCGATCGCGGCTCCCACTGGCCGTGGTCCGCTGCTCCAGGCTATTGGGGGCTGTGGGAAGCGCCGCGGGCCAAGGGACGTGCTGGCCGCTGCTTCCCACAGCCCCCATTGGCCTGGAGCGGCGAACCTTGGCCAGTGGGAGCTGTGATCGGCCGAACCTGCGGATGTGGCATGTAAACAAACTGGCCCGGCCCACCAGGCGAGCCGTGAGCCAAAGGTTGATGATCCCTGAACTAAACCATCCCAGCCAAGGCTTTGTCAAGCCAGGCCTTAAAAACCTTTAAGGATGGAGATTCCACCACCTCCCTAGGTAACCCCTTCCAGTGCTTCACCACCCTCCTAGTGAAATAGTTTTTCCTAATATCCAACCTAAACCACCACTGCAACTTGAGACCATTGCTTCTTGTTCTGTCATCTGCCACCACTAAGAACGCATAGCTCCATCCTCTATGGAACCCCCCTTCAGGTAGTTGAAGGCTGCTATCAAATCCCCCCTCACTCTTCTCTTCTGCAGACTAAATAAACCCCAGTTTCCTCATCCTCTCCTTATAAGTCATGTGCCCCAGCCCCCTAATCATTTTCGTTGCCCTCCGCTGGACTCTCTCCAATTTGTCCCCATTCCTTCTGTAGTGGGGGGACCAAAACTGGATGCGATACTCCAGGTGTGGCCTCACCAGTGTCGAATAGAGGGGAATGATCACTTCCCTCGATCTGCTGGCAATGCTCCTACTAATACAGCCCAAAATGCCGTTGGCCTTCTTGGCAATGAGGGCACATTGCTGACTCATATCCAGCTTCTCGTCCACTGTAATCCCCAGGTCCTTTTCTGCAGAACTGCTGCTTAGCCAATTGGTCCCCAGCCTTTAGCGGTGCATGGGATTCTTCCTTCCTGAGTATAGGACTCTGCACTTGTCCTTGTTGAACCTCATCAGATTTCTTTTGGCCCAATCCTCCAATTTGTCTAGGTCACTCTGGACCCTATCCCTACCCTCCAGCATATCTACCTCTCCTCCCAGCTTAGTGTCATCTGCGAACTTGCTGAGGGTGCAATTAATCCCATCATCCAGATCAGTAATAAAGATGTTGAACAAAACCGGCCCCAGGATCGACCCCTGGGGTACTCCGCTTGATACCGGTTGCCAACTAGACATCGAGCTGTTGATCACTACTTATTGAGCCCGACAATCTAGCCAGATTTCTATCCACCTTATATTCCATTTATCCAAGCCATACTTTTTTAACTTGCTGGCAAGAATACTGTGGGAGACCGTATCAAAAATTTTGCTAAAGTCAAGATATATCACATCCACCACTTTCTCCATATCCACAGAGCCAGTTATCTCATCATAGAAGGCAATCAGGTTTGTCAGGCATGACTTGCCCTTGTTCCTGACCACCTTCCTCTCCTCCAAGTGCTTCAAAATGGATTCCTTGAGTACCTGCTCCATGATTTTCCCAGGGATTGAAGTGAGGCTGTAGTTCCTCGGGTTCTCTTTCTTTCCTTTTTTAAAATGTGGGCACTATATTTGCCTTTTTCCAGTCGTCTAGGATCTCCCCTGGTCACCACGAGTTTTCAAAGATAATGGCCAGTGGCTCTGCAATCACATCAGCCAACTCCCTCAGCACCCATGGATGCATTAGATTTGGACCCATGGACTTGTGCATGTCCAGCTTTTCTACATAGTTCTTAACCTGTTCTTTCACTACTGAGGGCTGCTCACCTGCTCCCCATACTGTGTTGCCCAGTGCAGCAGTCTGGGAGCTGACCTTGTCTGTGAAGACTGAGGCAAAAAAAGCATTGAGTACTTCAGCTTTTTCCACATCATCTGTTACTGTGTTGCCTCCCCCATTCAGTAAGGGTCCCTGACCTTCTTGTTGCTAACATATCTGTAGAAAACCTTCTTGTTACCCCTCACATCCCTGGCTAGCTGCAACTCCAATTGTGCCTTGGCCTTCCTGATTACACCCCTGCTTGCTCTAGCAATATTTTTATAATCTTCCCTAGTCATCTGTCCAAATTTCCACTTCTTGTAAGCTTCCTTTTTGAATTTAAGCTCACCAAATATTTCACTGTTAAGCCAAGCTGGTCGTCTGCCATATTTGCTATTCTTTCTGCACTTTGGGATGGTTTGTTCTTGTGCCCTCATATTAGCTTCTTTAAAATACAGCCAGCTCTCCTGGGCTCCTTGCCCCCTCATATTAGCTTCCCAGGGGATCCTGCCCATCAGTTCCCTAAGGGAGTCAAAGTCTGCTTTTCTGAAGTCCAGGGTCTATGTTTTGCTACTCTCCTTTCTTCTTTTGTCAGGATCCTGAACTCAACCATCTCATGGTCACTGCTGCCTAGGTTGCCGACTACTTCTACTTCCCCTACCCCTGTTTGTAAGCAGCAGGTCAAGAGGAGCATGGTCCCTAGTCAGTTCCTCCAGCACTTGTACCAGGAAATTGTCCCCAACACTCTCCAAAAATTTCCTGGATTGTCTGTGCACTGCTGTATTGCTCTCTCAGCAGATGTCTGAGTGATTGAAGTCCCCCATGGACCATGAGCAAGGAGATGGAGTTGGGGCTGTGGTAGATATGTAACCTTCACCTTTAGCACTTAGCACAGTTGGACCCTGATTCTAATGGAGCCCTCTGAGCATGACTGTTATTATTTATGTTTTTAGTTGAATTGATATCTGGGTACAACTGCAGCTGATTAGAATGAAATTTGTGTGGAAATTTCTTGATTTGCTAAGGTTAGAAGTGTGGTAAAAAGAATATGCAGGGGCTTGGGGTGCAGGTGAGGGAATGGGGTATTGGCTCCGGGAGGGGGCTGGGGTATGGGCTCCCGCTGGGCGGCACTTACCATTGTCTACACCAGGGCTATTCTCAGTAGAGCTGAATCAATGGTGGTGACTGGGAAATTTTAGAGGAATAAGCTTGTTATAAACAAGAACTTAGAGCCCATAGGCTGTGATATGGTATCGGAACATGGTTATAACATGATTTGGCCTCATCTAGACTGCAGCATCATGGTTATAACATGATAAGGGAAAGTTGTGTTTGCACTGGGAATTATTTTAAAGAGTTTATGCATCAGCACAACTCCACCAGTGGTAACAATGGTAGAAATTCTGTTTTTGACAGGAAGAAGGCATTTCTCCCATTCCATACATTATGGATTCTATGGCTGCTGCCATGGGTGGGGCTTCTTCAGTGCAGGAAAAACATTTATGAGCTTTCCTAGTGTGTTCTGAAGTGGTTTTCAAGAACTGATGTGGAAAGTGGCTTTAGGTAACACAATTGTGTTGGCAAATGTGGATGTGGCAAAACTTGTTATTAATACAATTATTGAAAACTCTTCTTGGCTCAAACTGTTCTAATGAACCATTAAAAAAAATGTTTGCATCAACTACTTGAAAAGGCCAATTCTTGAAATCTTGCCTCAAACAAACTATTGATTTTAGTAAGTTTTGTTTTATCCTTTTGTCTGAGTCAGGGCAGAGTAAAAACTACATAATTTGGCCCAACTTTATCCATATTGGCTCTTAAGAACAGCTAGGCAATTTCCATGTATAGTAGGGACCATAGTTAACCATCATTCACCCTGTTTCTGCAGCTAGTTGTATTAGAAACATGCAGGCAACCGGCTTGTGAAGAGTAGTTGGACATACCAGTCTTGACCACTTTCATGCATTCAGAAACCATAGGAACAAAGTATAAGGTGTTAAAGATACGAATATGCATAGAGCAGAACATTCTTTCAATTTATTTGACTACCTAATATGTTTGATACTGTCCTATAAATATTGGATTAAAATTGTTTATGGTCTTGTAAACAAAACATAATTATTCCTATTGTGTGGTTTGCAGGACATTGCGAGTTAATACTGTTTTGCTATAAAACTTTTCCAAAATCCAAAAAAATGCAATTTAATAAACACTACTAAATGGCCTTTGATTTCTTAATGATATTTAATATTAAAAATAGAAAATTAGGCTTGAGTAGAAAATAAGACTCCATATATTGGATGGAATAATCACCGTGAATAGTGCCAGAATTCCTTGCTTTTCTTGTTCATCAAGGCGTATTCATGTGAAAAGTAAAATACGTAAGTGAGATTTAAATGGGTTATAAAATCATCAGAACCCCTGATTTGCTTTATTATTTTTTTGTTTCAAATATTTGAAGGCTATTACAAGACTTAATAAACTTTCTAGTAATATCTTTGTCTTCTTGTTGTTTGTGTAGTGTAAGATTATATTTCTTAGAGAAACACATTGAAAACAAGTATCACAGGGGTAGTGTTAGTCTGTATCCACAAAAACAATGGGGAGTCCGGGGGCACCTTAAAGACTAATAGATTTATTTGGGCATAAGCTTTTGTTGGTAAAAAACTACTTATTCAGATGCATCTTTCAGGTGCCCCTGGACTCATTGTTTTTTTACATTGAAAACAGGAGGCAAATACTCTCTTCAGGATAGCTATCATCAGTGAGCTGGGAGATGTAGTGTGGGGTTTTTGGCATTGGAATTGGTCAGTTTGAATACAATGAAATTTTGTTAATTGGATTGACTGAAATGCTGTAATTTTTTTTTAATCCATTCAAAGGGAAGGACCACACACGTATTAGAAGGAAAAAATGACTAAAGTTTAGGTCAACCTCTAACTTTCATATTTATATTTTCTCATGGTATCAGGTACTTATGCAAATCTCTCTCTCTTTTTTTTTTTTTTTTTAAGAAAGTGTGTTATTTACTGCTTTAAAAAACTGTTTAGAAATGTTTTGATATGGTTGGAATGAGTGTTTTATAGTAATTTTCTGTATCACTATTTTTGTCTGTGAACTTAAAAGGTTGGTACTGAGGCTTGTTGTTTCACTGAATTAAAGTAGAAGTTGTTTGAAATCTGATCCAGCTGGATGATGATGAGGAATGCTAACAGCATTCCTTATGTCAGCTTTTCACCAAGACATCTCACATGCAGCTGCTTGGTAGAAAGCCAGCTAATAATGCAATGTTTTTATGTCATCGTGTTTTCAAGGGTTAGAGCAGGGATCTCCTAAATCTGTAAGGAATGTCACATGCCAGCTCTTTTGAGTCAGCAGCTTTCCCTGTCTGAGTTTCCTTACTGCTATGTTGCATTTTCAGTAAGCATTAATATGTGAGAAGGCGGGAAGTAGAATGCAGTCTGTGCATGACTGCTGACATGTTGTGTAAGAAGTGCCTGCAACTCACTGTTACTGTATACTCAGGAATATGTTAATCCTCTTATACAATAGATATAAAACTTTAACAGTTGGAAATTAAAAACAAACAAACCACCCACCATTCACTTAATTTAAGAGATCTTTCTTTTTATTGGAGAAAATAGCTTTGCGGGAAGTTTCAGATATAAATATATTTGAAATCTCTTCTTCCTGTTAATTAATTTAATAATTTTGATAAGTTTTAGGACCCTCCTCCCCCAACTGATAGCAGTGTCAGATAAAACTGTGTTTTACCTTTCTCCGTGGACAAACTACATTAAAACTAAAGCTGTTTTTACCATGGTTTAGCTACTTCAATCGAAACGGTGCAAATTCCCAACAGCAAATTGTTCAAAATTCCAACTGAAAGAGGGCTGGCTTATCTTTTCATCCTCAAGGAAGATAAATTGAATTTCATACAGTTTGCTTTGTGACCTCTTCAAAATTCTTTCACTGTAGCTCTGTGTGCATGCTTAGGATTCTGTGATGGATTTTGTAAGAGTGACATCGTGCATAATCCTAAACTACAAAATGTATATCCTTACCTCTGTCTGTTGTGCAGCATCCTGTTTGCTGTTTGTCTACTGTTTGCCATCTCTGAAGTATATGGGGCCTCATAAACATTGAATAGGATGGGTGACAATGGGAGTCTGAGAAACCCTGAATGAGAGAGTCATCTGGGCAGATGAGCTATTGTCCAATATTACATTCTGCCATCTTTTGGAAAGAAACTGAGCCACTTGAATTACTCTGTCTAATTCTGATAGGGTCTGCTGGCATGTCAACAACATCTTACTTTCAACAACACCGAAGATGGCAGAAAGATCTAAAAAATCATCATATGCCCGCTATCTTCATCCACCCCAGAAAGAGATCAACCGACACAATGGATGCAGTCTCCTTGTTATACCGAAGCTTAACATTACGCAAATTGACTGGGGTCAAGGAAAGCTGAATATTCCAGGAATTATCAAAATGTCATCTGTACAGCCTTAATTATTTTCCTTGGAAAGGAAAGGAGGGTTTGAGATGTTGACAGTAAATGAAGTGTCTGTCTGCATTAAATAATGTTTCTTGACCAAAGATTTTTAAAAAATGGTTAAAAGAAGCGGGCAGACAATTACAATAATATGCCTCAGTACCTCCCTTTTGACCTTCACCATTCTAATTCATAGGTGACAGTTTGCAAATCTCTTAGTACTCCCAGAAGTTCAGTAAGCAACATTGACTAAAGCTCCAGCAGAGAAGACTCTCTTTCGACTTAACTTTATCATTGTGACATACAGCTCAATCCAAATTCCAAATGAATTTATCCGCAAAATAATGCGAAAATTCCTTAATAAGAAATGCTAGACTTAGTTACTAGATGCAAACAACCCACATTTAACAAGTTTCTGAGAACAGTTCTGTTCATTCGTATTTTGTGTTTCTTCGAGTGATGGTCCCTATATGGATTCCAAACATTGGTGCACATGCGCATCATGTGCTGGAGCCTGAATGATTTGTAGCAGTGTCAGTTGACCCACACATGCATGTTGCATCGCCCTTGTGTCTGCAGCCAAGGCTATAAGCTGCTGTGCGCACAGGCGCTGACTTTCTAATGTGCTGGGGGGGTGCTCGACCTCCGGCTGTGCCCCAGGCCCCACCCCCACTCTAACCCTTCCTCCAAGGCTCCACCTCACCTCTTCCCGCCCCTGGTCCGCCCCGCCTCTTCTGACCCTGTTCTGCCCCCTCCCCCTAGTGTGCTGCGCCTCACTCTTCGACGCCCTCTCAAAGTCTCCTGCATGCTGCAAAACATCTGATCGTGGTGGGTGGGAGGCTCTGGGAGGGAGGGGGATGTGCTGATCAGCAGGTCGACTCGGGAAGAAAACTTTATTTGCCTCCTCCATCACATAAGATTTCAGAAACTATTTGTTGCAATTTTTGGATTGAGACTTCTGCCGCTGCTCTCTTGTTGCTTTTCTTGCAAGTTATCTGGATTCAATGGTGTCATGTGAGGCTGAATCCAGCTGTGTTAGGAACTAAGTTCCCTCTAAGCTGTGCTGCCACGTGGCTGCGCAGCAAGCTATCCAGGGCTGTGCAGGCAGGGAGAGGCCCAGCCCAGCCCCCGCCCCAGAGCTGCCGTGGCCAGGGAGAGGCACCTTTCCCCACTGCAGACCCAGGCAGCCTGCACCTCAGAGCCTGCACCCTGAGTACCCTCCCACACTCCAAGCCTCACAGCCCCACCCCCGCCATGCATCACCTCCATATTGGTGACATTAACAAAATTAATTCCGCACATGGACATAAACAATTAGAGGGAACACTGGTTAGGGAGCACTTTGTCAATAGCTGTACATTACAGAATATTATGATGTTCTTGCCTAGTATTTTGATAGGTCACTATCTCCTATTCTTCCCAGAGCTCTCTGAAATTAAAATTCCAAGGATATACCATTAAAACAAATCCTTCCCTCTGATGTGAAAGGTGTGCCTCAACCTCAAAATATAGACTGTTTATGAGAAGAATACAACTTTTTCTTCTTTGCCCTTTCCCTGTCTCTAGTCTGAGCCCAAAGGTGAGATGCAGAGTGCTTTTAACTGATTTTCATTCTGGTTGCTAAAAAGTTTTGCTAGATAGTATAATACTTTACTTTCATTATAACTATTAATGACAGAAAGTATGTTGATTAAAAAAATCCAGTGCAAAAAATTCAGTTGTTACTGTTTAGGTTATTCTGTTATCTAATTTAAAAAAGTAAACAAGGAAAAAAACAGTAATCAAGCAGGAAACTTCTGTCTTGACAACTTGATGCAAAGTAGGAATGCAAGAATATGTGTTAGCATTATTGTAGAAACACTCGAAATCAGTTTAAAAGTTTTTTATATATATTTAAACTAGGACTGTCAAGCGATTAATCGCACTGTCAAACAATAATAGAATATCATTTATTTAAATATTTTTGGATGTTGTCTACATTTTCAAATATATTGATTTTAATTACAACACAGAATACAAAGTGTATGTGCTCACTTTATATTTTTGATTACAAATATTTGGTATTTACAAAACAAAATAAATGGTATTTTTCAATTCACCTAATACAAGTACTGTAGTGCAATCTCTTTATCATGAAAGTTGAACTTACAAATGTAGAATTATGTACAAAAAATAACTGCATTGAAAAATAAAACAATGTAAAACTTTAGAGCCTACAAGTCCACTCAGTCCTACTTCAGCCAATCACTCAGACAAACAAGTTTGTTTACAATTTGCAGGAGATAATGCTGCCCACTTCTTGTTTACAATGTCACCTGAAAGTGAGAACAGATGTTCGCATGGCCCTGTTGTAACCGGCATCATAAGATATTTACGTGCCAGATGCGCTAAAGATTCATATGTCCCTTCATGCTTAAACCAGCATTCCAGAGGACATGTGTCCATGCTGATGATGGGTTCTGCTCAATAACAATCCAAAGCAGAGTGAACCGACGGATGTTCATTTTCATCATCCGAGTCAGATGCCACCAGCAGAAGGTTGATTTTTCTTTTTTGGTGGTTCGGGTTCTGTAGTTTCCGCATCAGAGTTTTGCATTTTTAAGATTTCTGAAAGCATGCTCCACACCTTGTCCCTCTCAGATTTTGGAAGGCACTTCAGATTCTTAAACCTTGGGTTGAATGCTGTATCTATCCTTAGAAATCTCACACTGGTACCTTCTTTGCGTTTTGTCAAATCTGCTGTGAAAGCGTTCTTAGAATGAACATGTGCTGGGTCATCATCCGAGACTGCTATAACATAAAAATATATGGCAGAACGTGGGTAAAACAGAACAGGAGACATACAAGGAGTTCAGTCACAAATTTAATTAATGCATTATTTTTTTAATGAGCATTATCAGCATGGAAGCATGTCCTCTGGAATGGTGGCTGAAGCATGACGGGGCATATCTGGCACATAAATACCTTGCAACGCCAGCTTCAAAAGAACGCCTGTTCTCACTTTCAGGTGACATTATAAATAAGAAGCAGGCAGCAGTATCTCCCGTAAATGTAAACAAACTTGTTTGTCTTAGCGATTGGCTGAACAAGAAGTAGGACTGAGTGGACTTGTAGGCTCTAAAAGTTTTACATAGGTTTGTTTTTGAGTGCAGTTATGTAACAAACAAAAAAATCTACATTTGTAAGTTACACTTCCACAGTAAAGAGATTGCACTACAGTACTAGTGTGAGGTGAACTGAAAAATATTTTTTATCATTTTTACAGTGCAAATATTTGTAATAATAATAAGGTAAAGTGAGCACAGTACACTTTGTATTCTGTGTTGTAATAGAAATTAATATATTTGAAAATGTAGAAAAAAATTCAGAAATATTTAATACATTTCGGTTGGTATTCTATTTTTTAACAGTGCGATTAATCGCGATTAATTTTTTTAATCGCAGTTAATTATTTTGAGTTAATCGTATGAGTTAACTGCAATTAATCGACAGCCTTAATTTAAACACATTTGATTTAGCAATTGTTAAACCCTAATGTTTATCATGTACATATCACTGCATTTTTAGAGGACTGAGCAAATATTAACTTTTAAAATCAGCTACTAAAATAACCAATTAGTTTCAAAAGTTTTATCTCATTTTCAGTGCTTTGGAACAAAAACAGTGTTTTTAGCCCTGCTTAAGATCATCCTGCTGGGAAATATGAAGATGTCTACCTCCATTTAGAGAGCCAACGGCTCGTTTAACTGATTGTAGATACTGAAGCATGTATTTCTAAAAAGTATTTAGAAAAACAATGTCACAATATAGTTTTCTGTAGTAAATACTTAAAGTACTTTAAGTACTATAACTAATCACTGGAGGGTTCTCTTTTGTGTGGTGTTTGAAAACCCAGCCAAATCCATAAGATTGTGTAAAAAGTAGAGTTTCCTGTATTACTTGTGCTTATCTTTGATTAAATTAGCCTATCCAGTAAATTGCAAAGAATATTAATATTGAATTTTAGGATTTGACAATAACGGTCAATAACGCTATCTTTGTGATTTCCCACTGCATGTTGGTTTTGAATGGATTTTGTGTGTCACCATTTTGTTTGGTGTTACTGTGTGGTGTTAAATAGCTGTCATATTGTGCCCAAGTGATAAATATTTCAGTGATAGAGTTTGTTTGCATGTTCCTATATGTGACCTGCTCTGTGATTATTGTAGATGAAGTATAATTATATGGCTCTTTCCATATAAATCCTGAGATTGCTGCTATTTCAGTGGTTCTCAAAGTTTTGTACTGGTGACCCTTTTCAGAGCACGCCTCTGAGTGCGGACCCCCCCCATATAAATTAAAACCACTTTTTTTTAATATATTTAACACCATTCTAAATGCTGTAGGCAAGGCGGGGGTTGGGGTGGAGGCTGACAGCTCATGACCCCCCATGTAATAACCTCGGTACCCTCTGAGCGGTCCTGATCTCCAGTTTGAGATCCCCTGTGCTATTGTATTATGAAGTAAAAGGTTAGAAATGTTTAGGTTTTTGAAATGTAGATTGTTGTAAGAAGAAATTGTATTAGAAATTCCTGGATTAAGTCTGTAATACTTGAAATGCTTGTGGTTGAAGAATTTAAAACAAAGCTTTAATTGAATAATTTTGTTTTTAAATATGTATTGTGTACTGAATTCTTATAGTATTGCAAGGAAAATATGTTTGCTTAACTTTGAGCTATGAATTGGTTTTAACATTGACTTGAAAAACAATTTGGTTGTACGTTTAAAACACTTCATACTATTAGTAATAATGCCATGTAAGCAGGTAGTGTTTCTCTCCTGTTCCTAAGACAGTACATACACTGGATAAGGTGCAAGTTCACCTTTTGGGGTTTTCATTATTTTTAACTTAAAAAATGATAAACTTTTTGCCAGGGGCGTCATTTCAGAAAACTTTTTTTTGTGGGGGAGAGGAAAGTTGTGAGCATACAGAACGTTATATGTAATTATATCCTTCAAAGCTGGTGTGGGGTGGGGAGTAGAAAACATAATGGAGCATTTAGATCTATACAAACATTGGGGGGAGGGAAGAGCAACAGCAAATGATGCCCCTGTATCTTGTTAGTTTGCTTCTGGTTCCCTGAAAGGATCCCTCTGCTTTTCACCTTTAGTTCCCTGTGGGTCCACAAACTTTTTGTTATAACCTGAATTGGAACTAATAGGACCCACCAGATCTCTGCCGGTTCAAATCAGCAGACCAGCGATGAATTTCTATTCAGGATTCTAGACCCTGACACCTATTACATCATTGTTGAATATTAATTATGTGCAAAACTTTAGAATGATTAAACTTGCAAACGACAATACCACATCGCAGTTACTGCTTTTCAGTGAATTAACATTTCCTTTGGATAGCTAAACTAGTAAAATTTAAGAGATCATATTCTGATACATGTATTTACAAAGATTAAAGGCCAAAACAAAATTAACAAAAAAACCCCACAACAGAATAATAGTGCATATTTATTTTCTCACCTGTATGTGTCTAAATCCCAATAAAAATCTCCACATTCTTATGTAAACAGAGAACTGAAAGTTACAAAGGGTGTACTGTCTTTTTTTTCAGACTCTTTAGGGAATGAAACCTTATTAAAAGTCCAAACTTTCAAAGCTAATAGCAACAAATAAACCAGTAAACAGTAACACAATAACATAATTTAATTTTGGATGAAGTTTTCTGATAGGAGCTATTGTAAGAGAAAGGAAACATTAACTAGCTGCATTAGTAATTTTTTTCACCTCAGCCCAGAAAGCTGCATGTTTTGAAAGGGTAAGAAACATTCCCTGCTGTGAATCAACTAGAAAGTGAATCTGAAAATAAAATTTTAATTACAGGTAGTATTTCTGAGTATCTTGTGGTGTGACCAGAACTGAAAAACGTTGACATTATATAATCTTTTAAACTGGAAGCTTGACTCTTACCCAAGACTCTTGGGTATATTGACCCTTTTAAGACCAATGAGAGAAGTCTGTTTAATAAGGGAAATTAAAGCAGCAATAAATTTATATATATATATAAAATGAAATGTAATGGAAAAAGGGGAAAGTTGGTAGCTGTAAATTAGTAGTTATTAAATTAGTAGTTATTAAAAAGCAGGCAATTCATAAAGGAAGCTAAAAGGTATCAATGAAAATCTGTGGCCAGTGGTGCAGGATTTGCCCCATTGTCCTACACTTTGCTGAAGTTTATGGGAATTTTCCATGAGTTCAATGGGAACAGGATCGGGCCTAAAAAGAGGTTTTAAAAATCTATCTGAAACAAAAGAAATTCTAACCGTGACGTAGGACCATAACTATATAAGGGTGGTAAGATTGTCAATAATAGTGAAGAAAAAGGCAGAAGTGTTCAAAAATACAGTAAAAGCTGTGTTATCTGGCACTTTACCAAATGAAAAGATCTATAAATCAGCATTTCTGATCTTTGTTGAAAGTGTGGTTTATAGTCCGGTTGGCGTGAGGCCAGCAGGCTCCCTACTTGGCTCTGCGTGGCTCCTTGGAAGCAGTGACATGTCCCTGCTGCTCCTAGGCAAAGGAATGGCCACGAGGGGTTTGGAGTGCAGGAGGGTGTGCAGGGCTGGGTTTTGGGGTACAAGCTCTGGGAGGGAGTTTGGATGCGGGAGGGGGCTTGGGGCAGGGGGTTGGTGTGTGGGAGAGGGTGTGGGGTGCCGGATCTGGATGGCGCTCACCTGGGACAGCTCCCCGCGAACTGCGATCTGTCCCTGCAGCTCCTAGGAGGAGGCATGGCTAGGTGGCTCTGTGCACTGGCCCTGCCCCACTGGTCCCCTCTGTGCACTGGCTCCATAGCTCCCATTGGTCAGGAACTGCGGCCCATGGGAGCTGTGGGGTCAGCGCCTGCGGGCGGAGGCAGCACGCAGAGCTGCCTAGCCACCCCTCTGCCTAGGAGCAGCAGGAACAGGTCACTGCTTGCGGGGAGCCACCCAAGGTTAGGGCCGCCTGGATGCAGCACCCCGCCCCTGCACCCCCTCTCGCACCCAAACTCTCTCCCTCGTAGTTATTTGGAATTTTTCGGCACCCCTCATTTCCCCCAAAATGCTGGATAAAAAAGCTTTTACTGTATTTCTATTCTGTATTTAGAAAAGCTTGATCACGTAGTCATATCTGACAGTGATAATGAAATTTCTAATCCCACAGTAAGTAGGCATGATTTTAAACAGGTTCTAAGAAAGTTAAATGTGTGTGGTCCTACAGGACCAAATAACTTGCACCCAAGAATTTTAAATGAATTAGCCAAGGAGCTCTGAGTTATTGATATTGTTTTACCAATCTTGGAACAGTAAGGAAGTTAAGGAGGACTGGAAAAAACCCTAATGTGTCAATATTTAAAAACGATAAATAGGATGACCTGAGTAAATATAGGCTGGTTAGCTTGTTGCTGAATCCAGGCAAAATCATGGCAAGTCTGATGCGGAATGCACTCACATAAATAATCAAAGGATGGCAGTTTTAAAATTAATACCAGTCAACATGGTTTTATGGAAAATAGGTCTTTTCAAACACATTTGATATTGTTTTTGATGAGATTACAAGCTTGTTTGATTAAAAAAATAACTTTTTTCACATGGTAGACTTCTGTAAGGCATTTGATTTATTACCACATAACATTGTGAATAAAAAATTAGCACAAAATTAGTGTAGCACATATTAAATGAATTTAAACTAGCTAACAGGGAGCTCTCAAAGCAGCTGTATTGAGAATCATTATTCAGAGAGGGTGTTTTTAACAGGGTCCTGAAATGATCTGTGTTTGGCCTAATGCAATTTGATGTCTCTATCGAGGACCTGGAGAAAGTATAGAATCATTGGTGGTAAAGTTTGAAGATGATACCAAAAATTGGTGAATGGTAAATGATTGAAACAGGTCAATTTTACAAAATATGTTGGATCTCTTGTTAAGATGGGCTCATTTGGAATACCTGTTTTTCAGTACCGCCAAATGCAATATCCTGCATCTCTGAATTGAGAATGTAGGTCACACTTGTAGTCTCTCATATTATATGTTGGAAAGTAGTGACTGAAAAGGACTTGAAAAACATGGTAGATAGCCAACAGAGTAAGAGCCAGTATGTGGGGGATGAGAGATCTAACATGATCTTTGGATGTATACGATTGGAAAGTAGAAGTAGTGAGGTGGTATTGCCTCTGCATACAGCACTGGTGAGACCATTATTGAACTATTCAGTCCAGTTCTGATATCCATACTTAAAAGAATGTTGGCAAATTGGAAAGGCTTCAGAAAAGAGCTAAAAGAATTTGCTGTCTGGAAAACCTGCAATGAGGGACTAATGTTCAACCTTCTTAATTTGTTCAAGAGAAGGTTAAAAGGTGACTTAATAACGGTACATAAGTATCTACATGCAGAGATGATGTCTGGTACTAGAAGACTCTTTAATCAAGCCGACAAAACCATAGCCAAGTCCAATGGCAGGAAGTTGAATCTAGACAAAGCTAGACTAGAAATTAAGCACTTTTTTTTAATAGTGAGGGAATCATTGGAACAGCTTTTACAGAGAATCCACCCCATCACTGTCTCTTGATGCATTTAAATCAAGATTGAATATGTTTCTAAAATATGTGCGCTAGCTCAGACAGAAGATATGGGCTTCATGCATGAATTGCTGGGCAAAATTCTATGGCCTGTGTTATGCTGGATTAGACTAGATGTTCCTAATGATCATTCTGGCCTTAAAATCTATGAGAATTTTGACTGCTAGACCTCAAGGAAGATTTGGTATCCCAGTAGAGATGCCTGCAAGAAGGAAACTGTGGGTAAGGGGCTGTTTGCTTTATTTGAACTTTGCTCAAAGACTTTTTAACTTGCCACTTGATCTCTGGGGAGAAAGGCACGTCAGACCCCCATGAGTTATCATATTATTTGTTTTGAAGAGCTCCATGTGACCTACTACACTCCCTTCTGAAAATATCACAATCTGTCAATTGTTAATAAGACAGAAGGTACCAACTGGAAGCTCAGAAATGCCTATTTTTAAAAAGTGAAGTACACTTGAAAATATAGTTTATTCATAGTGAGAAACTTTTTACCTTTCAAATTCTTGGTCTGAGGAAAAATAGATGGATTTTTTCTTTTATGTCCCATTAGTCTTGCCAACTCATGAGACTCTCAAAAAATCCTGGTATTTGGTGGTTTTTTTTTTTTCTCTTAAATTCCTGCTCCTGGAGTTGGATGATTGTGAGAATCTTGCCTTTAGTTTAATAAAAAATAAGTTTCTAGCCCTCATGGTTGTGAAGAAAAGATTGGAAAATATTGAACTCTAGACATTGAAAATCATAAGGCAAATAAAAAGAACCCATCTTTTTTTAAATGTCATTATTTTTAAACTAATATAATGATTTTTTGTGCCTGACTTACGCTTTCTGAAATGCTTGGGGTTAGCAATACTGGGCCTTTTGTCAGAGAAGGAAAACTTCTTTTAAAGCAACCTAAAAATAACATTTTGTTTTAAAGCCTTTGAGACTTTTCTTTGGAAATAAGAGTAGAAATCTGAGGGGGTTTTTTCAATTAAAAAAAAAAATACAGATACCAATACAAGCAGGGGAAAAGTAAGAGAACATGAAAATGTGACTGGATATTTACCCCTGTAGCTTAGAAAAATCTGAAAAGTCTACTGTGGTTCTACCTGGCTTCGGTAGTGATTGACAAACTGGTAGCTGTGATGATGGTGGTTGATAGTGTTTCTTAAAAGGCTGGCACTGAAGACAAAGGGCAGCTATATTCTTTCTGGTCAGAACCGTATATAATAGTGAAAGTGTGGGCTAGTAATTGCCAAAGGTAAGTATTGTTTTAGAAACAAATTAAAAGTATATTTATTTTGGGGGGGTTGTCTGTTAGGAGCTCCCAGGGGCTGCTGTTCCAAAGCAAGAATAAACCTCGCCTCATGTTATGTCAACTGTCAAAGATCCCTCTAGGGTGGGCTCACAGCCACAAATGTATATGGCATGGGAAGCCTTTCTGGGGCTCTCTGCAGCTGGAAGCAGTTTAAGGCTTCCACCTCCCTTAATCCTATATTTATATATGGGACAGGCATGACAGGAGCCAATGACTCTCTTCCTGCCCCCACTACTAAGATACTAGCAGAGAAGATGGCAACATAGCAGTGTTCACAGGGGGAGATGTAGACAGGAACCCTTTCACCCCCATCTACCTATCTGGGAGGCACTGAACATTAAGAACCTCCGTTCTCCATAATATTTCGTGAGGAAGCCTTAGATGCTCCATCTTGAGTGTCTCAGAAGATGTCTTATTCCTGCTTTGGGGAATGGGTCTCCTAGAGGTCTCTATAGTGCTAATTTAAAAAAAATCATTATTATTTATATGTTAATATTGTATATTGATATTGTATAAACCAGAATAAATAGACTTTAACTGTAGGCAACTATTAGTCCTGGGCCTCACTGTTTGTTCTTTGTAGTGAAGGTCCAGTATAGAGCAGCCTTCAGTGAAAAACTCAGCTTGGCTGTAATTAGAAGACCTTGAAACTGAGACACTGGATTTGCAGGGGAAATTCCTCACTCAAAGAGTTAAGATACTTCATTTTAGTCAGACTTTTTATAAAAAGAGAGGATATCTTTTCAGTGTCTTAGATATTTTGTAGATTAGTTACTGTAAA
The DNA here is from genome assembly GCF_013100865.1 of Trachemys scripta elegans. NCBI lineage: Eukaryota > Metazoa > Chordata > Testudines > Emydidae > Trachemys > Trachemys scripta. The sequence goes on along the minus strand of NC_048299.1, from coordinate 35,866,628 downwards.
TAGGAATTGGATAATTCCACAGTCTGTAGCCAATAACAAGATGTATCTTGCCTGCTAATAACTGATGTAAGAAATTAGGAAGAAAGTGCTGAGCGGCTCTCTGTTGCCCTTCTACAATGTTAGTGGATTTTTCAGATTAGTGACATTTTTACTGTATTGTACACTTTTCCAGATAGGAAAATCATTAGTATGATACTTCATGTGGAACACACTCACTTTTAATACTGTTGCTGTAAGTGTGTTTTTAATAGTGTAGTGGCAGGAAGCCTAAAGCCTTAGCAAAGCCCTTGTATACTTTTATTTCCTGGAGTCACATTCCCATTAGCTGCTATGTTTTCAGCCAGAAGGATGGGTCAGGAAGGAAAGGGGCAGGCCTATGTGGGTCCTCCAAAGTTGTTGTTTACAATGCTTTATGAATTAGTCTTCAGGGTTTGTTTTTAAAAGAAATCAAGTTAGCAATTTACAAAATGACTATCTGTAAGAAAGGAGGGTAGTGTATGTGAAGAGTTCTACAAAAAGCCATGTGGAGAAAACAGTAAAATAGAACAAGTAATTGAAGAATAAAATACTAATATGGTATGCCAAAGCTTGCCAGTCAATGAATGTTGCTAACTATAACCATTACCTGATTTAGTTTTGAATTTTCTAGACAGATTAAAGTATTATGCCAGCATTTACTGAGGAAAAACATCAGTTTCGTTTAAAAAAAAGTTAAGAATCATCATCAGTCTGAGACCATTAGAGAACCAAGAACCAGCCTTGTGCAGTTTGTTTTTCTAACCATGAAGAGAACTGATTGGAAAGCAAAACCTGCATTCTGTGATATGTTCCACTCATATTAATACCAGTCTAGAGAGTTAATAATACTGACTATTATAAGTTGATGCTAACTTGTTAGAACAAGTATGTTTGGGAGTCAAGATGCTTCAGTTTTGATATTATGAAGTTGGGAAACTTAAGACTGAATATTGTAGTTTTAAAAACATTTTGGAAGACTCTCGTAATTGTGTTGGAGCTGTAGGGTATTTTTCTATTATTGCATGCATCAATACAGAGGCAGTTTTTTGATGACCGGGGAAAAAATCAACAGCTCATTCTACTCAAAATATCTAATTTTCCATTATTTAAAATGAATGTGAATATTTAGGGCACATAGTGAGCAGTTTGAATATAGGGATGATGCAGTTTATTTTTAAGGAGAATCCCACATATATTGCTAGTCTTGTGACAAAATACTGCACTGTGCACCATCCAGATAATTTCTGTTCTGGGGGAGTATAAGATACTGCCTAAATGATTTAGGCACACCAAATTTCTTTTGAGTTGCAGCACCTCTGCACTGAATATTTTTACTGTTATAATGCATGGAACTCTTTATATTAATAAGTGGCTCATTCATATTAACTGTCTAGTAGTTTGTGTGTAAAACAGTTCAAGGTAGAATATGGTGTATTCTTGAATAGCAAAGTAACTTTCAAGTTGAGCTGTCTGTGATGAAACAGTAGCAAATACGATAAACTGTGTTCTTCAGCTGGCACAAATTGTTGACTCCCTTGGGAACCAAAGAAAACCTAGAATTAGGTAGGCTCCTTTCTAGGTCAGGAATCTGTGCAAACTGCTAGGAAAGTGAGACAAACAGGTTTTTATTCCCCTTGAAATATTAATCAAGATCTACCAAAAGGTGGTAAGTGACAAAATATTTATTAATGAGCCCATGCTGATGTTTTGTAGTGAGACTATCAATATGAAGATGAAAAGCAAATATGGGATTTACATATTGGAGTTAACAAGAGAGGAGACTGATCAAATAGTATTTTGTTCTTACTGTGGTGAAAGGTTATGGGAAAAGAACCCTTTGGGGTAGAATGGTTATTAACTGAACCCATGAATCTAGTAGTCAAAATAAAATTCATCTAATGAGCTTAAGAGAAAATAACCCAATATGCAAAAGAAAGGTTACATGGATGACAAAACTCACATAAATACTAGATATTCATAAAATATTTCTCTGCACAAATTGTTTCAAAATTTAAGGAATGAGTGCAATTTATTTTAAATGTTGAGCTTGTTGGTTCAAAGAATCCTAAGGAATCATCTCTTCTTCCATCAGTGTTTTAGGATTTGTTTGGATAAATCATTACCTTTACCATTCCATCAGTATTATGTCTAAATTCTCTACACTTTGAGACAATAGACTCTTGAAAATGTATTGCAGCCAATCCTACCTTTGCATGCTATGATATGGTAAAGAATCTTTTTTTTAAAGTAACTTAAATCTGCAATGTTCTAAATAATTAAAACAGTACATGGCAAAACATGCTGTGAAAGGTTCTCTTTGCTGTAATTGAAATATCCTTTGAGTTTTTAAAAGGCCTTAAAAATAAAATGCAATTATAACTTTTTGTAGGTTGGGCTCATGTGGTTTGTGCCCTGTACATTCCCGAGGTGCAGTTTGCAAATGTTTCTACAATGGAACCTATCGTGTTGCAGTCTGTTCCTCATGATCGTTATAATAAGGTATAATTATGTGTGTGTTTATGGCTTATGTCTCTGTATGTGACTTCATTATTTTAAAAAAAACTGTGATCTTTAGTTTTAAGCTTGTTAAAATATAATTTTAAAGTCAAGCATATAACTGGTACTTTGCATTTTTTTTAAAGTATAATTTAACTTGAATGTATTGCATTAAACTTTTTACAATATGCTTATTTTTCATACATAAAACAAAGCATTAGAGCATAAAAATTTTCTGCTATGTAATTTTTATACAAAATTCCAAGATTTAATAAAGCACGATTAATAAAATGTTCTTCATTGCAGTATACCACAATGTCTTATTGAAATACTTATAACTTACATGGTGTAAATTATCTGCTTAGCTATCTCCTTTATTCCAAAATATTCTATTGTTTTAAAAATATTGTAATTTTTTTATTAATGTTTTCAAAATAGATCCCTGGGGTAATAAATACTTCGTTAAATTTTAGCTTCAGTCTTTTTAGTAACTGTTTCTATTAACACTTCTTTAGATGTTGATATGACTATTCATAAACAAGAGTATTTTTTTTGTATGTTAAGAACATAAAGGTTATATTAATCTATTACTGCTAGATCCAGCAAACCATTATTAACCTAAGTAATACCATTAATTTCAGTGGAATCATTTGTATGTATAAGGACTACTCATGTAAGTAAGGGTTTATAGGATTGAGCTGTTTTTCTTTTCTAGTCTCACAACACTTAATTTTTTACTCAGTGTGTTCATTTGTGCATTTCTCTCATTTTCTACTTGTATCTGTCTATTAAGTTCCTACCTCTTTGTAGTTCTTATAGTTTTTCTTTATGTGCAACTGATGAGCCTTTTTTATTATCTATATATTTGCAAGCATCCCTTTTCTATTTTTTAAAGAGCTGTCAAATGATTAAAAAATTAATTGCAAAATTAAAAAAAATTGTGATTAATTACAGTTTTAATCTCACTATTAAACAATAATAAAATGGAAGCATGTCCTCTGGAATGGTGCATGAAGGGGCACACGAATGTTTAACGTATCTGGCACATAAATACCTTGCAACACCAGCTACAACAGTGCCATGTAAATGTCTGTTCTCAATTTCAGCTGGCGTAAATAAAAAGCAGGCAGCAGTAACTCCCCTAAATGCAAACAAACTTGTTTGTCTTAACAATTGGCTGAAAAAGAAGGACTGAGTGGACTAGTAGGCTCTAAAGTTTTACATTGTTTTGTTTTTGAGTGCAATTATGTAACAAAACATCTACATTTGTAAGTTGTACTTTCATGATAGAGATTGCACTACAGCAGTGGTTCTCAAACTTTCTAGACTACTGTGCCCCTTTCAGGAGTCTATTTGTCTTGCGTACCCTAAGTTTCACCTCACTTAAAAACTACTTGCTTACAAAATCAGAGCTAAAAATATAAAATTGTTACAGCAAACGAATAGTGAAATATTGCTTATGTTCTCATTTTGTCTGTGTGAAATTGTAGTTTGTACTGACTTTGCTAGTAGTTTTTATGTAGCCTGTTGTAAAACTAGGCAAATATCTAGATGAGTTGATGTACCTCCTGGAAGACCTCTGCTTACCCCGGGGTACACGTCCTGCTGGTTGAGAACCACTACGCTACAGTACATGTATGAAGTGAATTGAAAAATACTATTTCTTTTGTTTATCTTGATTACAGCACAAATATTTGTAATACAAATAATAATATAAAGTGAGCACTGTACATTTCGTATTCTGTGTTGCAGTTGAAATCACTATATTTGAAAATGTAGAAAACATCCAAAATATTTAAATAAATGGTTTTCTATTAACGGTGCGATTAAAACTGCGATGAATCACGGTTAATTTTTTTAATCGAGTTAATTTGTTTTGAATTAATCGCTTGAGTTTACTGCAATTAATTGACAGTCTTAATTTTTTATCTTCATTTTTGTTTTTTACTTTCTATTATGGCTGTAGTAAGGGTCACAGCAGAATTTTCAGGGCCTGGAACAAGAAGAATAGGATTCCCTAGTAATGAAAATCTTGCACCATTTCTGGTGGTCTTCCTTTAGAGAATTGACTCACTTACTTTGTCTTTCCCCACCTCCACATTGTATTTCCCTTTTTGTGTTTCATATCTTTGCCGTTATTTTTTCTTTCACTCCTTCATATTTTCTGATCACACTCCTTTGGCTTTTCCCTGCTTTTTTCACATTCCCCTAATATCTACTACCTGATATTTTTGCTGCTTTCACTTACCAGGGTTTCAGAATGGCCCAGGAACACTTAGGGCTTGTCTACACTTAAAACAGTACAGCTGTAGTGCTTCAGTATAAACATTTCCTACGCTGATGGGAGGGATTCTCCCATTGGTGTAGATAGTCCACCTTTCTGAGAGGTGGTAGCTAGGTTGTCAGAAGAATTCTTCCATCGACACAAGGATTTAGGTCGGCTTAACTATGTTGCTCGGGGGCGGAGGGGGTGTTTTGTTTTGTTTTTTTTCTTCTTCCTGCTGGTCTCTCTTTGTTTGTGAAAGGTTTTTTCTTCTTTGGGTTTGTTTCAAAGTCGTGTGTGTGTGTGTGTGTGTGTGTGTGTGTCTGGCACCATTTCCATTTCCATTGATAGAAATTGTGTGGATAAATCTCTTTGCGCTACTTTGAAAATTTACCCTTTAATCTCTCTCATTAATTTTCTCTGCCATTCTCTATCAGTTTTTGTTTATCATCTCCTTGCTGCTAGCAGTAAAATCTTTGCAAACTGCTTGCTCAAATCATTGTTCTTACAATCAATTGATACTATTCCTCCACACTAATACCCCAGTTTACATTTGGTTGGTCTGTAGCTAACTGAAAGTCCTTCACCCACTTGTCAGGCATGAATGACATGGAAATCCCAGACAAAATACTCTCTCTTCTAGTTTTTTAGTTTGGTGCTTTTGAGGGTGAGGTTCAAACACAGGCCTATTTTCATGTTTAGGAACCTATCTAAGGCTAGCCTGCTTGTTCTATAATGTTTAAGATATGGTGGAACTTGTTTAATTGGAAATTTGGTTTGGACTTAATTTGCAGGTGCTCCCCCCCCACAATCAATCATTTTGAGAACATGTGACCTAACCTTTCTTGGTCTCTCAAATTATTCTCTCTTACTAGTTTGCAGTGTTGAATCTGTGCTGGTCCCAGGATATTAGAGAGACAAAGTGGGTGAAGTAATATATTTTTATTGGACCAACTTCGGTTGATGAAAGAGACAAGTTTTCAAGCTTACACAGTGCTCTTCTTCAGGTCTGAGAAAGATACTCAGTATCACAGCTAAATAAATACTTGGTGGAACAGATTGTTTAGCATAAGTATTTAACATATATTGTAAGAGACCATTAAAGGTGAAATGGCCAGTTAATATCTCTGGAGTCATAGGACAAAAAAATGGGGATTAGTGGGTTACAGATTGTTGTAAAAAGCCATAAATTCAATGTCTTTATTAAGGCTGTCTACACTAGCACTTTTGTTGGTCAGGGTATGAAAAAAACATCCCTCTGACTGACATAAGTTTCACCAACAAAAGTGCAGGTGTGGACAGCGCTATGTCGTCGGGAGACGCTCTCCTGCCGACATAGCTACCGCCGCGCGTTGGGTGCTCTCGCCAGCATAGAGTGGCCACACGGGAGACCTTTCAGTGGCGCAGCTGCAATGGTACAGCTGTGCAGCTGTAAGGTCTCTAGTGTAGATATAGTCAAAGTCGGTGATTTTTAGTGTCTAGCAAAGTTATGAATTTCAGCTCCTAAAATTGTTTTTTGAAGGTGCTGTGTAGGGTTCCTTTGAGGATGAGGATTGAGAGATAAGATATGGAGTGATTGCTTTATTATTTGCAGGGTCTGGTGCTGCTTTGGGTTGGTGTGTCCTAGGCCTGGTCCACATTAACCCCCCACTTCGAACTAAGATACACAACTTCAGCTACGTGAATAATGTAGCTGAAGTCGAAGTACCTTAGTTCGAACTTACCGCGGGTCCAGATGTGGCAGGCAGGCTCCCCTGTCGACTCCGTGTACTCCTCTCGTGGAGCAGGAGTACCGGCGTGGACAGCGAGCACTTCCGGGATCGATCCCAGAAGATCGATTGCTTACCGCCGGACCCAGAGGTAAGTATAGACCTACCCCTAGTCTGTGCAAGCTCCCCAGAGAGCAGGGCACACCAGCTCAAAACGGCACCAGGCCCTGCCATAACAGATGCAAAACCTGCAGACATCTCTCCATTGCTAAGATAATAAATACTTCTTACTTGCTTTTCGAGATCTGTGAGTACTGTGCATGCCTATCACAACATGTGGTGTACTTAGATGTCCCATAACAACTATGTGAGTGAAATGAGATAGTCACTCTGCCCTTAAATTAACTTGCACAGAAAAGTGATAAGACAAAAACACCACATCATGTGTGGGTAAATATTTTTCACAAAGTGATCACTGTACATCTGACCTCTGTCCTCATCCTCAAAGGAAACCTGCACAATATCTTCAGAAGACAAACTAGGGAGCTTAAATTCATATCTTTGCTAGACACAAAAAATTATGAATTTAATGAAGACACTGGGTTTATGTTTAATACAACAATCTGTAACCCACTAAGGCCTTGGCTGCACTTGCAGATGTACAGCGCTGTGAGTTAAACCTGACTTCGTGCAGCTGAGTAGGGAAAGCGCTGCAGTCTGTCCACACTGACAGCTGCCCAGCGCACTGTCGTGGCCACATTTGCGGCAATTGCAGTGCTATTGGGAGCGGTGCATTATGGGCCGCTATCCCACAGAGCACCTTTTCCCATTCTGGCACCGTGGGAAGGGAGCGTGGTTGCAGGGGATTCTGGGTCCTGTCCCAATTCCCCGTGATGCATCGCTTTGCATCCCAGAAATCCCTTTCTTTCCGTCCACCTTTGGCACCATCTTTCAACGGTTTCTGTGCAGCGCGATCTGTCTGCGGGAAATGGAGTCCGAACTGCTGAGGTGTATGCTGACGAGACTTGTCAGCATGTCACATTTGGCTGTCGAACTATTCCTTAAGATCCAAAGTGACAGTGAGGTTGAGGAGTCCGACGAGGCTATCGAGCCGCATAACGCATACGACGCGAAATTGCTTGTGGCATTCACGGACATGCTCAGCACCGTGGAACGCTGCTTTTGGACTTGGGAAACAAGCACCGAGTGGTGGGATCACATCGTCATGGAAGTCTGGGATGACGAGCAATAGCTGCAGAACTTTCGGATGAGAAAAGCCACTTTCATGGGACTGTGTGAGGAGCTTGCCCCCACCCTATGGCGCAAGGACACGAGATTGAGAGCTGCCCTGCCAGTGGAGAAGCGGGTGGCTATTGCAATCTGGAAGCTGGCAACTCCAGACAGCTACTGGTTGGTCGCAAACCAGTTTGGAGTGGGAAAGTCAACGGTTGGAATCGTGTTGATGCAAGTTTGCAAGGCCATTAATTGCATCCTACTCAGAAGAACCGTGACTCTGGGTAACGTGCAGGAAATAGTGGATGGCTTTGCACAAATGGGGTTCCCTAACTGTGGAGGGGCGATAGATGGGATGCACATTCCTATTCTGGCACCACCCCACCTAGGATCCGAGTACGTTAATCGGAAGGGGTATTTCTCTATGGTTCTCCAGGCGCTTGTGGATCACCGTGGGCATTTCATTGACATTAACACAGGCTGGCCCGGAAAGGTGCATGACGCACGCATCTTTCGGAACACTTGGCTGCTCAGGAAGATGCAGGCCGGGACTTTTTTCCCAGAGCGGAAGATCATGGTAGGGGAAGTTGAAATGCCCATTGTGATCCTTGGAGATCCCGCTTACCCGTTAATGCTGTGCTCATGAAACCCTACACAGGGAGCCTTGACAGCAGCAAGGAACTGTTCAACTACAGGCTGAGCCGGTGCCGAATGACTGTGGAGTGTGCCTTTGGCCGTTTAAAGGGCCGCTGGCGATCTCTGTATGGGAAGCTGGACTTGGCCGAAAACAGCATCCCCGCGGTTATATCCGCGTGCTGTGCCCTCCATAATATTTGTGAAGAGAAGGGTGAAAGCTTCACTCAGGTATGGACCTCCGAGGTTCAACACCTGGAGGCTGAATTTGCACAGCCAGAGAGCAGGGCTATTACAGGGGCCCAGTGTGGGGCTGCAAGGATTAGGGATGCCTGGAGGGAGCAATTTGAGGCTGAAAACCAGCAGTGATATCTGGTGCCCTGCACGGGAGTGAAGTGCAGTAGTTCCAATCTTTAGGAATCAGTGTCTGCTTAGCAGACAAGCAGACTTGCAGTGCCTATTTATTTCCTGGGCTAAGGAGTCTTTACTTTATGCAATAATAAAGAATGTTTTCAAAGCCAAAGAATCCATTTATTGAAAAGAAACAAGGGGGTGGAGTGGGGAACAGTACAATCACAGATTCGTTTATGTCCTGTCTGGTGTGCTGTGCAGTGAGTGCTGCACTTCAGGACAGCTATACTGCATGGTGATGGGGGTTGAGTGCAGAGGGTAAGGGTCGTGGGTTTCAGGGCTGGGTGGTGAAGATTCTGGTGTTGGAGGCAGCGGGTTGCGTGAAGAACATGGAACTTGGGGAAAGTGGGTTAGAGGTGACAGTGGGGCACAACGGAAAGAGTTTTGGGACAAGGGCTGTGGGGGGGGGGTGGCGTTTGCGTTTGCAGTACTGCTCCTCTTTCTGCATGGCTACCAGCTCCTGGATAGCGTCTGCTTGGCGCTCCAGGATGCTTATGAGCCTATCAGTGCTTTGCTGCCGGTGCGCGGTGCTTTGCCGCAGGTGCGCTGCGTTTTCCTGGCGGATCCTGCTTTCTCTCTCCCTCCAGTCCTGTGCTTTCTCATTCTCTTTAATAGATTGCCGCATCACTTCTTGCAGCATGTCTTCTTTGCTTTTTCGCGGTCTCTTCCTGAGCCTTTGCAGTCTCTGAGCACGTGATTAGAGGGACGGCTGAGGTCTCAAGGTCGATGCAGCTGAATAGGCAAAATGCAACATTTAACAGAGGCAGCATTGTTTATACGAGACAGAGTAATGATTCCCCCCACACTTAAGGAGTAGAAAACACACAGGGTCTACACAATAGCATAATTTTCTCATCCGAAACAGAGCACACATCCCATGGGAGCCTCAAAATGGTGAGTAAGGGGGACTGATTGTTTCAGGGCTGTACTGTCCTCTGGGTTTCTGTGCCTTGGGGAGAGCCAACAGCGTCAGGGGGCACCTACACTGAACACTGTCCCAACATTTTCCACAGGAGTTCGTCCTGGATGATATCTCGCTGCTGAGGGTGACCTGGGAAGCAAGGGAGGGTCTTCTACTGCAATGCGGTTTCCGCCCTGGGCCATATGCAGCTTGCCTGTGTGCAGCAATGGTCCCCCCGCCCCTTGCGGCACAGTGGCGCGGACGCGTTAGCCTGGCTGGGACAAGGACCACAGTGGCTCTCCCGATAAACCTGCGCAAGCGCATTGCACACATTCTGGATGAGACATTCAAGGAGATTACTGAGGCCGATTACCACGATGTGATAAACCACATCAATGCACTATTCCGCATCTAGGCATGCATGCCTAACCCTCCTCTCCCAAAGAGCCTGCATGGAAAAAATTTCTTCCTGAAAAAAAAAAAACCTGCTTACCGGGAACCTGCTGTTCTGTTTGTCTTCCACCAAGTACCGGCCGCTGCGACTGGCTACCTTCCTCCTGGCTTGAGACGATCTCCTGGCTGCATGGCTCCAGGGATTCCGGGGTGTCTCCATCCAGCCCACCACCATCACTCCCATTTTCCTCCTCCTCCTCCCCCCCCCCCCACCGGCTCTGAAGTGTCCATGGTGATGCTCGGAGTGGAGGTGGGGTTAACCCCAAGTATCGCATCCAGCTCTTTGTAGAATTGGCAGGTCACGGGGGGAGCACCCGAGCGGCTGTTTGCATCGCGGGCTTTGCGGTAGGCACTCCGCTGCTCCTTCACTTTAATCCTGCACTGCAGGGCGTCACGGTCATGGCCCCTTTCCATCATGTCCTTTGATACCTTCCTGAAGGTATCGTAATTCCTACGGCTGGAATGCAGCTGGGACTGTACAGCTTCCTCCCCCCAAATACTGATGAGGTCCAGCAACTCGCCATTGGTCCATGCTGGGGCTCGCTTGGCACGTGGAGGCATGGTCACCCGGAAAGATTTGCTGATAGCACTCCACACCACGCCGGGCTGAGCAAACAGGAAGGGGATTTTTAAAATTCCCGGGGAACGTAAAGGGTCAGTCACATGGTTGGTTACCTGAGGCCAAGGCAGTAGAGTTTGAACTAATGACCAGAGTGGCTAGAACAGGCATTGTGGGATACTGCCGAATAATTCTGGAGGCCATTCACAGCGCATTGGGTGGCCACAGCGCTGCAGCGGCAGCGCAATACTTGCTATTCCTCTCGGAGAGGTGGAGTACATGCAGCGCTGCAACCACGGAGATACTGCGCTGCAAATGCCTTGCCAGTGTGGAGGGAGAGTGTTTTACAGCGCTGTAACTCGCAAGTGTAGCCAAGGCCTAAATCCCCTTTTTTGTCTGACAAGTACAGAGGTGTTAACTGGCCACTTCACCTTGAATGGTCTCTTACAATGTGTTAACTACTTATGCTAAACAATCTGTTCCACTTTATATTTAGCTATGACACTGTAAGTACCTTTCCCAGACCTGAAGAAGAAGCTCTGTGTAAGCTGGAAAGCTTTTGGCCTTGGCTATACTCAGGATTTCTCAGTGCTGCCACGGCAGTGCTGTGAAGCGCGAGTGTAGTCGCGCCGCCAGCGCTGCGAGAGCTGTCTCGTAGCGCTGTAAGTACTCCACCTCTCCGAGGGGAATAGCTTGCAGCGCTGCGAGCGAGCGTGCAGCACTGCAGGCTCTGATTACATTTGCGCTTTACAGCGCTGTACTTGCTGCGCGGGGGGGGGGGGGTTCACACCCCTGAGTGCAGCAAGTTGCAGCACTGTACAGCGCCAGTGTAGCCAAGGCCTTTGTCTTTCACTAACAGGAGTTAGTCCAATAGAAGATATTTCCTCACCCATCTTGTTTCTCATCCTTGTCAGGGTAGATTTCAGCTATGGTCTTTGGGAATTTTATGTTAATTTTCTTTTATTAGGGCTGAGACTTCTTACTTTAACCAATCCTCAGCCTGTGAAATCCACTTGTCTACGCTGTTTAGTAATGCAATATTTGATTCAGGTTATTACTCTTAAATACTGCAAAATTTTGTGAGCGTATAGCTGAGAATAGTGGACTCGTCAGTGGCAGAAGCAGTACCATAGTGAAATGCCTGCCAGTATCCTTGCTATTAAGCTGAATCTTTCAGTAGTTTTTATAAACTGGCTGCTCTAAATTACTTAGACTGAACTATGATATACAAGCTCCACTAGATGAATATTGCTGTAATAGTACCTTTCTTTGTGATGTGTCCTTTGCAGAAAATATGCTTCTTTCATAAATATAATTTATAACTTTTGTGAAAGACTTCTGTTGTAAGTGAATAAACACAATGCAAAGCTGTTTGATTTTAAAGGAAAGTTGTCAAAACAAAAAACTTATTTCCATCTGAAAATTGTATTTACTCTCATTCTGAGTAGCCCGTAAGGTTACTATAAGTGAGAGATTAAAAATATTTTAATGTATTTTTTTAGTCTTTGTTTATTTGACAGTAACTTTTGCAGTTTAATGGTGTACATCTTTTCCAGGCTCTGTAAGAAGGTTTTTAACAGCTATATCAAAACTAATACTGAAGAGGCAGTAGACAGGAGTGTGCCCAGAGAAAGTGGGTGGAGGAGGAATATGCCCTGAGTATGTTTGGTGTCTTTCTGCTTGCCCAAAAAGAGTCTTTGAAATATCAACAGGGGAGCAGAAACAAAATGTATGTCAACTTATTTTTTAAAGTAGTTAAAACAATTCAGGATGGATTATTTAAAGGGTGCTCGATCAATTTAACAAAATCAGGTTGAGTGACCCTTTCATTTAAAATCTATTTTTATCACACATGACAGTAAATCAGTTAAATCTTACTTGTAAGTAATCTCTAAAAATTTCCTTCATTTATTTTTCTATTTAAAATTTAAAACATTTTAACTTCACACAAATGTACTCGTTTGGTTTTTATACTGAACTATGTAGAAGCTTTTAATCCAGACTCTGCCAGTTTGAAGTGCATGCTCTTTGGGGAATGGGAAAAGGCTGCTTTTTCTGAAATGTAGGTATTGCAGAAAGCCCTTAAAAATAACTGTAGCAATGTTTTGAAAAAATGTAAATTTATAACCAAGGAAAAATGTTCTGGATTGCCTTTTTAAAAGGCTGCCAACTTCAGACTGTGTGTTTGCCAAATTGGCACAATTCAAACTGAAGTAGGTAATTTAGGAAGATCCTCTAGAGATTTTTACTTTCCTACAGAGTTCTAAGTAGGTTGTGTATATTCAATTAAGTCTAAATAGAAAAATAATAGGAATTGTACAGATTTATAGTTGTCATGGTATGTTGATACATAGAAGGATGCATGTCATGCAACCTTTACAGCAATGAGGGTTGCATTGGCAATTTGACAGAAGTCTGAGGATGGTACCTAATTTACATATACATTTACATTGGATTTTTGTTAAAGATAAATGCATGCTATTATTTATTTATAGAACAGTGCTTTACATAATACAATAATCTTGAACAGAAGACAAAATATATTTGTTGCTAAAGGGGAAGATGATGATAATAATTATAGGAAAAGTCTGGCCACGTAAGTACTTCCAACAAGGTCTGCACAGCTAGTAGCCCTCTCATGCAAGTGGATATTTGTTACTCTTTGGACACTTTACAGACTGGATCATTTCAAATCAGTTCATTTTACCTGAACTTTGATAATCTCATTCCTCAGATTCAGCTGAAAATGTGAAAAACTTTTTTTTTTTATCCCTTTTGGAAACTTCTGCTGTGTTGATCAGATAAATCTGGAGCTTCTTGATCTTCTCCAGGGGTAGGCAATCTATAGCATGAATGCCAAAGGTGGCACACAAGCTGATTTTCAGTGGCACGCTCACTACCCGGGACCTGGCTACTGGTCCGGGGGGGCTCTGCATTTTAATTTAATTTTAAATGAAGCTTCTTAAACATTTTAAAAACCTTATTTACTTTACATACAACAATAGTTTAGTTTTATATATTATAGACTTACAGAAAGAAACCTTCTAAAAACGTTAAAATGTATTACTGGCACGCGAAACCTTAAATTAGAGTGAATTAATGAAGACTCGGCACACCACTTCTGAAAGGTTGCCGACCCCTGATCTACTCAGTAGTAGGGGCAGCAGTCATACTTATATTTATTTGAGTGTTTTCTGGGAAATTGGAAAGTTTGAGCTTCTGCTGAAGCTTGGAGATCTGTAAGCAAAGAACTCTTACTCCCTTGATAGTTGTGTGCAGTTAGATGCAAAATGGTCCTTTCTCCAGTTTGGTGCTGCCAAAAGCTTTGGATTTGTTCTGATTATCTAGCTCAATAGGCAGGATCTACTATCACAGTTTAGGGTTAGCTGCACCTTTGACCCCTCTAAATCTGAGTGCAACTCCCTCAGTTGTTAGGCCTGTTGCCATCACCTGTCTTGGGGTGGACTCTTGTGATTCTCCTACTCCGTGGACTAGTTCCTGAGATACTGTAGTAGCCTGTGTACCGACCATGATTCCGCAGCAGTTTAAACTGGATTTGAATGCTTCAAGTCTTCCCTTGAGGAGTTGTGACGTACGTGTGTGTGTGTGTGTGTGTGTGTGTGTGTGTGTATACACAGTGACCAAAATGTTATTTTCAAAATAAATTTTTGTTTAATCTCAACAGTAGGAACAAAACATAACAGAAGCTAAAGGGGTTTTATCATAACAAATAGTCTATAGGCATATCTGTTTTATGTAAAGTAGGTAGGCCTAATTTATCCAGCTAATCCTTATTCTGGGAACTAGGGTTCAATCTGCTTGCCCACAGTCCCTCTCTCTCTCCCCCTGTACTTCAGAGGTAAACCTTTTATCAGTCCATAAATTCTTTGTCTCACTGTATGTCTTGAGCTGGTCAAACCAGTTTACGTAGCCCACCAGAGGGGTTGGGGGTTGTCTCCAATTAGTTGGTTCTTGGCATTGTTCTTTAAGTGTCAGTAAATGGTGATCACAGAAGAGTTTGTCTGCTTTCCTGCTTATGTGCTGGAGTTAATCCCTGGTAATCATATAGTCTCAACACAATAATAGGCAGATGAAACATCTAACATTAATAAAATATTACCGGTGTCTCTGACATCCTTCGCATCTACTTCCTTTTTCAAGAGCAATATTAAGGGAGCACAGAATGAGGACCATGATTTGAATAGCTCAGAGATGGAAAACTTTCTCAAACATTTCGCTATCATGACCCCATTTAATTCATTATTTCCTCCAAGAACCCCAGACAGCATAGAGGATGTCACTTTGAAGAGCAAAATGGCATCCTCTGTACAACGTGACCTCACCCACACTATTCCAGTGAGATCACGCTCCATGGAGGACAGCATTTTGTAGAGTAAAATGGCATCCTCTGCCTTTCATGACCTCATACGCACCGTATGTGTAAGGCCACATAGAGGATACTGTTTTGTTCTACAAAATGGCATCCTCTGCACTACATGACTACTACTACTATGTATTTTGCATGCAAGTTCATGCTGTGTGGAGGATGCTATTTTGTAGAGCAAAATGGCGTCCTCCATGCATCGTGATCTCGTACGTACAAGGTCACGCTGTCCAGAGCAAAATGGCATCCTCTGCACACTAGGGATTACCACAACCCCATCTGCTGATATTGTGACTCTATTTGGGATCGTGACCCACAGTTTGGGAACCCCTGCTCTAAACTGTGTGGTGTTAAGTCATAATGGATAAGTCTATTGGCTGAATATTTCTCCTAAACTGGTCAGTGTTAAGGTAGTTAAGAGTGTTGAAATTTCAAATTGTCCTTATTACACCTTAGAGTTAAGACCTATTGGTTAATAGTGGTAGGTCATAGTTTTGAGCTGTTGTTTCATGCTAACAGTCTAGTTTTAAAAGGCTTCACAACTGTAAGGGTTAGAAACTTTATTTAAAATGAATGATTACATTCTGCAAAAACTGAGAAATGATCAGCGCTCACAAGGAATAACTTTCTTGGATGCATGGGTGCTGTGTGTAGCACATCATAACTACGACCTGTGCAGTCCTCAGAAGAAAACGTTTTTAAGTTAATTTTTGTTAACAGGTTTTATTTCTCCCCCCAAATTTGGAAACTTTTCCAAAGAGATATTAAAAATCTCTTCCAGCGGATAAGCAAACACAGTAATGCAAAGTGTTTAATTGGGGGGAAAAAAAGGCCTCTGATATTTCTGTTTTGCTCCAAGCATAGCATCCTTGTTTAACTGGGAGCTTTGTCCCACTTGATCAGTTAGTTTATTGCCATTTGCTATCTCACTGGAGGTCCAGGGATGGAGGAGAGTTTAAGAGCTCTTCTCCTCCATCAGTACTAAGGAATGACTGATGCTTTTCTGGATATTGGTGAAGGAGTACATAGGTTGCTACAGTTCAGGCATCTAAAATCTTAATTGGGGTCAGGGAGAGGTCGAACTAATATATGGACAGTTGAATTGACTTTGCAAAGTCCTGGGCTACTACCACATGAAGGGAACTTGTATCTTTTGTGTCCTGTCTCTTGGTGCTATAGACTGAACAGAGTACTGGAGAAGTTCGGCTTGAGATTTGACTTTTAGCCCTTGAAGCAAAGGGAAAGTGTGGTGTGTTTGGTCGCTTTACGCCAAACTCAGAGTACTCAGAGTTTTTATGGCTAGTGTGTAGGAAGAGTTGAATTATGCTGAACTTGTTATAAATTGTAGCTAATCTATGGCATTGTTTTGTAAACCTGTTTATAATGCAGTTCTTCAGTCATTTATCATGTTGTAAATAGTTTGGCCATTTAGTTTGGTCATTAGTTTAAATGGTGCTTAGGCACAATTTTTAAATGTAGTTCAAAGTCCTAAATAGACAGGACCTATATCCATACTGAATAGATGTTTGTATAATTTCTTTTACTGGGATTTATTTAAGGAAAAACAACTAGAATAATGCTTAGAAAATTTCTGGGCAGTAAAGTAATACAGTAGTAGCTGGATCTTGTGTCTTACGGATTTTGCTAGAACTTAAGTTTTCTGTTAATGGAAATGTTCAAACAAAACAAAGGATTTACTATCAAAGTACATTTCAAAAGCAAGAAAACTTGTTAGATGGTGACCTTGCTTTTTCTTAACAGCAAGTGATCTCAGGTACTATGTGAACTGTAATCTTGATGTACTTGGTGAGTGAGATAAGGAATTGGTAAAATCATTTCCAGATCAGAGGCCCCTCAACTAGTTCTTGTCTAGACTAGGATTTAAGGTGTGATGTTAGCTAATTATGCTTTTTAAAAGTCTAGTGGAGACCAAACACATGGCCTTGTCTACACTTGATTCTGTAAAACATTTTAATTTGAATGCTACCTAATATATGCTAATAGCACACCTTAAATTCTAGTCCAGACAAGACCATAAAAAGCCGTTCTATCCTTAACTCAGAATTTCATTGATTTATTAGTCTTTATCTACTGTATTTTGTTTTAGTTTGTATATTTTTCTGGATTTTTTATGTTCACCTCTTTTTATACACTTTTTTCTTAAATTGTACCTCCATTATATTTGCCCCCATATTTCTCATTTATTCCCTTTTGCTCCACTCAAGTGTAGTCATACGTAAGCATTAGTGTGATTTCCTTTTCTTCAATGTAAATATATGATATAGTTTAAATAAAGGAGATATTGAAAAACAGAAGCAAACAAAAGTTGCTTCCCATCCTTTTTCTGCTGGGGGAAGAGGGAGTGCAAAAGGGACAGTTTGTGTGGGCCCACATTTGAGAGTCCCCCAAAACCAAGTGATGATAGGATCCAGCATGCAGGGTCATAGTGCCACTTGGGTTTGGCCTGACCTGGCCTTCCCTGTATCACAGAGGAGGGGCAAGTGAAACCTGAGTGGTGCTGCAGCCTATGCACCAGGACGCAATGCCACTCACTGAAATTTGGCTTGGCAGTGCCTCTGTCAAAATGGCCTTGTACTGCCCCGTGTGCATGTGAGAATTTTGTTTTTATGGCCATCTTTTATTTTTGGTGTGTCCAAATCAGAGGATGCTTCCATGAAGGATTTCTAGTTGAAATCGTTTTCATTTTGTTTATGCAACAGATTGGGTCCTACCAAATTCACAGTCCATTTTGGTCAATTTCACAGTCGTAGGATTTTAAAAATCGTAAATTTCATGATTTCAGCTATTTTAATCTGAAATTCCATGGTGGTGTAATTGTAGGGGTACTGACCCAAAAAGGAGTTGTGGGGCAGGTCACAAGGTTATTGTAGGGGGTGTTGCAGTACTGCTACCCTTACTTCTGCGCTGCTGGTGGTGGTGGTGCTGCCCTTAGAGCTGGGCAGCTAGAGAGTTGCAGTTGCTGGCCAGGAGCCCAGCTCTGAAGGCAGAGCCGCCATCAGCAGTAGCGCAGAAGTAAAGCTGGCATGGTATGGTATTGCCAACCTTATTTCTGTGCTGCTGTCTGAAGAGCTGGGCCCTCAGTCAGCAGCTGCTGCTCTCTGGCCACCCAGCTCTGAAGGCAGTGCAGAATTAAGGTGGCAATATCGCAACCCCCCTAAAATAACCTTGCGACCGCCCTGCAACTCCCTTTTGGTTCAGGACTCCCAATTTGAGAAACGCTGGTCTCCTCTGTGAAATCTGTATAGTATAGGCTATAGACCGGATTTCACGGGGAGACCAGATTTCACAGTCGGTCACCCAGTTTTCATGGCTGTGAATTTGGTAGTGCCCTAGCAATAGGCTGCAACTATACTATAAACATAGAACAGCAGAATCTCTTAATTTACACTTCATTAATCAGCACACCCCAATATTTATATGATAAAAAAACAGTTGTTTCACACACTTCTCACCAAAGCTTTAATTAGGAGAAGCTATAGTGAAGTCCACTATAATTAAGCCTTCATTATTTTAGAAAATACATTGTAGCTTGTGTACTAATATATTAAGTATTTATAATTACAATTACAAACACACCTGTCAAATAATGAAATATATTTTGATGGATTATTTTTGTTCTTTTTGATTATTCACTTAATTGATAATTTGCAAAATTAAATAAATTGCTATAGGTCTCTCTAATTACTGTGCATTCGGTGAGATTCTGTAATGACATTTTTAGAAATCTGAAAATCTGCTTTAAATCTAACTTGTTCTTTGGCCTTTCAAATGAGTTTAGGATCCTGAATTAAACTCAATTTAAACAAGGTTCCAGCTAGACTAGTTTCTAACCAGGTGGTTATAAGGCTGTACTGTTTTAGACTCATATTTAAATAAAAACTGTGTTGAATAGCATTATTAAACTTGGTTAAAGGCCTTTGAACCTCATGTAGGCTTGGAGACATATTGTGAGACTTCTGAAAATCTATTTCCACTTATTTGTATGTAAATATGCATTGCATAAAATTATTAAGCTTAACTTTAAATAGGAAGCTTCTCTGGACATACACTAGGGTGTCCTACTTGTTTATATGGTATCTAGCATAATTAGACATTGATCCTGACTGGAATTTCTAAGTGCTACTACGATACTGCTACTAATAACTATATTTATAAGCAAACATATGAGAGTAATTCAGTGATTTGAAGGAATGAACACAGGGTTGGGGAGTTCGGAAAATCTTGATTTCTAATCACGTGTTAGCCATTGGCTGTTTGGCCATTAGACAAGTTGTTTAAGTTCTCTGCATCAGTATTCCCCATCTTTAAAATTAGAATAATAGTGAATTAGGATAATACAGAGGTGGTGTGTAGATTTAGTTAATTTAATGTTTATACAGCACTTAGAAAAGGTAAAGTGCTATGCAAATCCTAAACAGTGTATATAACAATCTGCTTTAAAAAATTGTGATTAGGCTGTGTAAAGGAGTCCTCAAGTAAGCTTGACTACAAGATTGAGAAAATCAATTTGTCCTTGTAGCACATCAAATAAAATACCTCGTGTGAGTAACACAAAAATAATTTGGGTACTTTGTATGATATGTGAATACTTTTTTTTTCTTTAATAGACGTGCTATATTTGTGATGAACAAGGCAGAGAAAGCAAAGCAGCAACTGGTGCTTGCATGACATGTAACAAACATGGATGTCGACAAGCTTTCCATGTAACATGGTAAGTATATATTATTATGTAATGTGCCAGAAATCCTTAAAAAAAAAAAAAACCTGGAGAACACAGTGCCAAAATGAACAAACAGTTTATTCCTGGTATTTCTGAGGCTAGGTCTACACTTGAGGGAGGCGGGGGGGCGGGGTCGATCCTATTCGACTTACCCCGCTGTGAGGACGGCAGCAAATCGACCGCCGCGGCTCCCCCGTCGACAGCGCTTACTCCTCCTGACGAGGTGGGAGTACGAGCGTCGATTCGGGGATCGATTTATCCGTCTAGATGAGACCCGATAAATCGATCCCCGAGAGATGGATTTCTACCCGCCGATCCAGGTGAGTAATGTAGACTAATACTGTGGCACCTTAGTGAGAGACCAGGCTTAATGCTGGATTTTTTTCTCATTGAAATGAGTGCCGTTTTTTCTGGCTAAATATGGCAAATTTTATAGGGCAACATTACATGCCATAAACACATTTTAGAGGCCAGAGTCAACCAGTGTTTTATAAGATGCTAGAAATAATGCAGAGAATCGTTCTTTTTCAAACGATGATCCTTATGTGTATTCCACTGTGGATGTGCACATGTGCTCGACGAAAAGATCCTTGTTAGCAGTGTCCATTAGTCTGTACCTGTATCCCTCTCTGCTTCTCATTCTCTGAACTGAGGGCATAAGGGGTGGTGGAGACTGACCACCTCTTCAATTCCTTTCTGCTGCTTGGGGTGTGAGATGGAACCTCTTCAGTGTCCGCAGAAGTTGCTAGTTGCTTGTGCGTTGAACTGTAAATATTTGTAAATACATTTTAGATAATTTTTGTAGTTAATTAGTGTAATTATTAATAGGGCTTAGGTCTCTCCCTCCTCCTGCCTCTCCACCAGGGTGACTAGGCCCAAGATCCTGGAATTCAAGACCTATGTTTCCTGCCTCCTGGGCCTTCCTTGTCAGTAACGACCACCTCAGATGCCTCTGCTGCCTTGGGGAAGCTCACATCCCATTCAAAGGCGCTATTAACTGATCCTTTCCAAGCTGAACCCGTCAAGCCTCTTAGTGCAGGCTTCAGAGATTCCTGATGGATTGTGCTATGAGGCCCCAGTCCAACCCTGGTTTGTCAGACTCCCCTGTATATTGGTTGGAGTCACCAAGGAGCGCCCTTCCAAAAACTGAGATCTCTGGCTCTGGGGCTAATAAGAGTAGAGCTAAAGACTCCTCCAAACAGGCATGAGGAGGATAGAAAACACTCTTGCAAGAAGCTAGAGAAATCTTCCTCAGTTTCTCATCCAAGAAGAGGACCTCTTCTCCAACACCTTCCAAGTTGGGTGAGACTCTGCACCCAGGATACGAGAGCGTCAGGAGCTCACAGGGAGCATGGTACTGGTCTCCTAGCTCCAGAGAGCAGGAATGCCCTGAAACCAGCATTAACAACAAACAGGACTGTCCCCAGCATCAGCAAGAGAGAAACGGTATGGATGTTGCCCACATTGATAGTACTGTTGCACCATGTTAAGGAGTTGTCAGTACCAAAGACCACAATGAGACCAACACCGCCAGTGCAGTATACTCCATCCTCTTTCTTCTGAGAAGGATGCTCTGCCCCTGAGGACATTGCTCTCCAGGAGAACTTCATGGAGATGTTCCTGTAGGATTTCTGCTCCATCCCCAGACACGTTAACAGACTTTTCCAGTAGCTATACTGGCCGCGAATGCATCCCAAATCTTTAGGGCAAATTAATCATTGAACACGCTTGCTTTTAAACCCTGTATTATATTTACAAAGGTACATTCACCGGAAGTGCCTTCTCTGGCTTCGTGGTCCGGGAGCCCGCCTTGGGAGGGTTCAGATGGTATTGGCTCCAGGGTGATGAACAGTTCCTGGCTGTTGGGGAGAAGGGATTCTCTGCTTGCCTGCTGTGTGCGATCCTCAACCACCTCCTCCTCCTCCTCCTCCTCATCTTCATCCACAAAATCCTCCTCCCTGTTGTATGAGACTCCCCCTTTGCAGGTGTCCACGGACAGTGGTGGGGGTAGTGGTAGGGGCTCCCTCTAGAATTGCATGCAGCTCATCATAGAAGCAGCATGTATGGGGCTCTGACCCGGAGCGACAGTTTGCCTCCTTTGTTTTTTGATAGGTTTGCCTGAGCTCCTTAATTTTCACGCGGCACTGCTGTGTGTCCCTGTTGTAGGCTCTGCCCATCATGCCCTTGGAGATTTTGGCATATATATTGGCATTTCGTCTTTTGGAACGGAGTTCTGCCTGCACAAATTCTTCTCCCCATACAGCGATCAGATCCAGTACCTCCCATTAGCTCCATGCTGGAGCTCTTTTGTGATTCTGGGACTGCATGGTCACCTGTGCTGATCAGCTCGCCACGCTGGCCAAACAGGAAATGAAATTCAAAAGTTCCCAGGGCTTTTCCTGTCTACCTGGCCAGTGCATCTGAGTTGAGAGTGCTGTCCAGAGCGGTCACAATGGAGCACTCTGGGATAGCTCTCAGATCCCAATACCGTCGAATTGCGTCCACACTACCCCAAATTCGACCCAGTGAGGTCAATTTTAGCGCTAAATCCCTCATCGGGGAGGAGTACAGAAATCGATTTTAAGAGCCCTTTAAGTCGACAAAACAGGCTTGGTCGTGTGGATGGGTGCAGGGTTAAATCGATGTAACGCTGCTAAATTTGACCTAAACTCATAGTGTAGGCCAGGGCTAAGTGACAACACTCCATTCGCTGGGCATCTACACTCCAGCACTATGGAGGAAATGGCACAGATCTCATTCATACAAGCAGTGATCGGTACCAGCTACATCACAGAATTTCTCTCTTTTCCCCCTCCAGAATCCAGAATTTCTCCCTCTTTTCCCTGTCCCTCTTCAGGGACCCTTCTCATGAGAGGATGAGAGTCAAGAAGTAGACTCCCCATTCCATCTTGGAGTGACAGAACCAGTACGATTTCAACACGGGGAAAAGGGATTTTACTTGAAATAATTCTCATCTCCCCCATGAAAGCAGAATGGTTTTCAGATGGTTGAATGTTTTCATCCGATGATTAATGTTCAGGATGGTCATCCTGACCGTAACAATTCCCTCACTGAACAAGGGTTCACATCTTTCAATTTGGAGGATGTCTACCTTGACATAGACATCCATCTGTTACACAAAATATTCCTGAGAGTCACTGTAGGGCAATACAGAATGTTCCCCTTCGGCCTTGCACTAAGGGTATTCACAAAGGGAATATTGGCAGCGACAGCCTGCTTTTGCCGCTAAGGCTCATTGGTTTTTCCCTACCTCAGCAACTGGTTACTGGTGGGAAATCTTGTGAGGAGGTACAGATAGCAACTTTCTGCATTCATTGGGACTTCAGCTAAACGCAGAAAAGTCCATTTTAGTTCCCACACAAACTGTACATTTTATTTAGGCAACCCTGGATTCTGTCAGTGTCAAAGCTTACCTGCCTCAGCATAGCTTCCAATCTGTAAATTACCTTGTCTACTAGCTTTAACTGAGTCCATACATGTCAGTTCACACTTGTTTCATCCTTCTAGGTCACATGGCTTTGTGTACTTACGTGATACCCTTCATAAGACTTTGCCTTCTGTGTCTGCAGGCTTGGTTATGGCTAGGCTATGTGCTGAGCGAGCAAACAGTCTGAACAAATTAGTTTTGATTCCCTCTCCCCCTTCTGAGTACCAGCTTCTTCTCAGGATGCTTTTCATCCTCCTCCACTTACTAAGAGACTGATCACAGATGATTCCTTAATAGGGTGGCAAGGCCATCTGGATGAACATGTAATACAAAGTACATGGACTCCCCAAGAATCCCAATTGCACATAAATCTTCTGGAGTTACTATTCATTTAAACTCCGCAGGTCCGAATCATGCCTTACAACCTCGTAACAGTGTTCTACTTCAACAAACAAGGGGGGAACAAGGTCTTCCCCTCTTTGTATAGAAGTGGTCAATCTTTGGAACTGGTATATTCATCACCAGATCACCCTCTTGGCAGTGCATCTTCCAGAATACACAAGAAGTTAGCAGACCGCCTCAGTAGGCACTTCTCCAGGGACCACGAATGGGAACTACAAGATTCGGTGGTTCAGAACATTTTGACAATGGGGATCCCCCTCTTATAATCTCTTTTCATCTCAGGAGAACAGACAGTGCCCAATCTACTGTTCTGGGTGGCTCAAGGTCAGGGCTCCAAAGGAGACGAGTTTCTAGTTCTATGCTTAAGACAAATAACGTGCCTTCCCACCCATTCCATTCTGACCTTGGGTCCTGAGAAAGATCAAGCAAGAAGGAGTGTTGATGATCCTGATTGCTTTCAGGTGGCCCAGACATTTTGTTTCCCAATATTCCCCAGGTGTCAGCATGTCCATGCATCTGTATCCGACTGTTCCTGGCTCTATTAACCTAGGACAAAGGCAAGATCAAGCATCCCAATCCGGCATCCCTCCACCTAACAGCATGTCATTTGAATGAGCGAGTAACCTAGAAAGACATGCTTAGAAGTGGTTCAATCCATCCTTTACAACAGTAGGAAGGAGTCCACAAGAAAGTACAACATGGCAAAATGGAAAACGTTTTCAATCTGTGTCACCATTATTGGATAACACCAGTGGATTCTCACATCCCTGTCATCTTGGAATCGCTCCTATCCTTAAAAACTTCAGGTCTGTGGGTGCACTTAGGAGCTATCAGCACTTGTCACCCTCTGGTTGACAACCACTCTATCTTCACCCATCCTCTGACCGTATGTTTTCTAATGGACATTGTTAGACGTTTTCCCTGATGCTGAACTCTACCTGGACTTGGGATTTCAGTCTAGTCCTGTCAGCATGAAGGAAGACTCTGTTTGAATCCATAGCACACCTGTTGATGAAGGTTGCTTTTCTGTTGGCCATCATGTCAGCCAAAAGAGTAGGTGAGCTGGGGGCCCTTATGGCTGATCTACCTTACATGGTCTTCCATAGGGATAAAGTCTTCCTGATATTACACTCAAAATACACCCCGAGGTGATCTTAGAATTCCATCTAAATCACACTATTCACTTATTTGTCTTCTTCCCAAGGTCGTATGCCACCAGTGAGAATAGAAACCTTCACTCTGTATGTGTCTGAGGAATGGCATTCTACCTGCAGAGGACTAAATCCTTTAGGAAATCACCTATTTGTTGTTTGTGTTCTTTGCACAATATATAAGAGAAGAAGCAATCTTGTCCCAAAGACTATTCAGATGGATTTCAGGTTGCATCCTGCTCTGTTACAAGCAGATAGGGACCTCTCCTCCGCAAGGGATCAGAGCCCACTTGACTAGAGCACAGGCTGCATCACTAGCCTCACTCCAAGAGGTTGTTCTGGAAATCTGTAAAGCGGCACAATGTGTGATTCTGTTCAGGCTTTCATGAGACATTATGCCCTAAGCATTATGCAGGTATCTACTGCTGACTCATCCTTCGGCAGAGGTGGTACAGCAGGGGTCCTTGCACCCTCCTTCTCAATGAATATGGCTTGTGAATCACTCCCAGTGGAGTACACATAAGGAACAACACTTGAAGAAGAAAGGTAGGTTATTTACCTTCCAGTAACTGGGATTCTTCAAGATGTGTGGTCCTTATCTGTATTCCATTACTTGCCCTCTTTCCCCTCTGCAGCAGAGCCTTATACTAGGTTATTCATAGTAGAAAGGTACCGGAGAAAGAGTTTGTACACACCACACCTTATGCCGTTGGTTTGGAATGTGAGGAGAGATGAAGGGGCACAGGCATGAACCAACAGTCAGGGCTAGCAAATTTCTTCTAGTCTCAAGTGCATGGAGAACGTGTGCACCCCCACTGGAATAAAGATAGGGACCATACATCTTGAAGAGCCAGTTACTGGAATGTAAATAATCTTTCTTTTCCACTTCCAGTTTAGCTTATTGAAGCTTTACTTTGAGCAGTCTCAACTATCAAAGGATAACTTGTATATACAGTTTATTCAAAACCGCAACAAATTATGAAAAATTTTCTCGAGTTTAT
This sequence comes from Trachemys scripta elegans, assembly GCF_013100865.1. Classification (NCBI taxonomy): domain Eukaryota; kingdom Metazoa; phylum Chordata; order Testudines; family Emydidae; genus Trachemys; species Trachemys scripta. Next base: position 35,840,825 of record NC_048299.1, on the reverse strand, counting down.
ATATTGTGTATTTAAATTCTTGCTGCATCTATTCTGCTGTAGCATATTGTCTAGATGCAAATTCTCTGGTTTTATCCTCTTTCTTTAAGCAGTGCAGCATTATGTTTCAGCATTCATCATTTGTTTGTGTGTGCCAGTCCACAGTGCAATTGCAATATTTTGCCAAATCAGTGAAATGTTATTTAACTAGCCTAAGATGAATTATACTTTTTTCTCAGTCCAGTCAAGCTCATTTTTCATATGTATCTTATTTTTCATGGTGAACAGTCAATTTCAAGTTTTCTTTGAGCATGAAAATAATCCTTAAGGCTTGCTCCTGAAAACATTTATACATGAGTAACTTCAACCATGCACATAGTCCCATTAACTCACTGGGATTACTGGCATGCCTTCAGTTTCCTTCAGTTTCTCATGTGGATAAGTGTTTGCAGGACAAGAACCTTAGTTATATTTTGTACTTCCAGTTCCTTTATCATTCATTGTTCCTCTTCTTCCCTCCTCCTCACCCCCCGAAGCCCAATTTATAAAATGAATGCCAGGAAACAACATATTTCTATGTAAAAAATGTGTTCATGCCTTTCCTAATCCTGGTGCTTTTTGGTATTCCGTGATTAGATATGTAAACAGATATGTGAAGTAGCATGATACTTAATCAAAGGGGCTGGAATTATGTTCTTGGTCAACTCCAGGTTCTACTGGTGTTGCGGGGGACACATAACTTTTGTAAAATGGAGGGAATATGAAATAATACGGGGTAAATAAAGAGAGATAAAGCTAGTTTTGTGATTTCTGGGCTAATTAAAAGGAGGGTTGAAAAGAAAAATTGGGGTTTGTATAGCTTTGTTCCTTGAGTGTTTGCACATGTCCATTCCACTTCAGGTGTTTGCGCACTAGTGCACTGGAGCCAGAGAACTTCTTCCGATAGTTGTACCCACTGGGGCAGCGCATCTACCCTCTATGCTCTGGTGCTGCTAGCTGAGAGTCTAAAGGGCATAGTTGCTCCAACTCTCCTCAGTTCCTTCTCACTGCCCAGGGTTGGTAGTTGGAGCGTGAGTGAGTGCTTCTCTGTCCTTACCTTTCTCCTGTAGATCTTGTCTAAAGATATATTTTCTTGTATATAGTTCTTTAGCTTAGTTAAATTAGTTAGGTTGTAGTAGTACCCTATAAAAAGTTTCCTTTATACTCATTTTTTGTTCATTTTTGTTTTTTTCTCAAGCTTTGGCTTGGTACGGGGGCATGCTGAAATGCCTGGCTTTCAAATGCTTTTCTGGTTGTAAGTCCATGCCAGTCAGCAGGCTGCACTCCAGCTGTTCAAAGTGCACAGGGGAGTGTCAAATTATGCATAAGTGCCCTATTTGCAGAGTGTTTAAGACCCAAATGAAGAAGCTGAGGGAGGTCCAACTTCAACACATCTTAATGGAGCATTGTGTCCTCACTTGGTGCATACCCATTCAGTACATGGGGTTTTGGACTTGACTCCTTTCCAGAGTGTGCTGCTTGACTCAGCGGCTTCCCTGTATTGAAGGGAGCAAGAGAGAAGACACCACTCTGTCCCTGGTACCATGTAAGCACCAGGAGAATTCTAGCACCTGTATTTCCTTGGCCAGAAGAAGTCTTCCTCTTTGTGGGCTAAGTCTCCTTGGAACTCTCACAGAAGGAAGTTGGGTTCTGATGGTAGAGCAGTCATAGTGCGGTGGTACCATTGAAACTGATTCCATTGCCTAGACCTTCAATAGCATTGACTTCCTCCTTGGTGTGTGGCAGAGATGTTTGTGACCATCAGAGACCTTCTTTGTCTGTCAATACGGGACTTACCGCTGATGCAGGATGAGACTGCAGGCTGATGCAGGATGAGACTGCAGACTATTCCAGGCATGCAGACGCCAACTCCAGGTTCTACCTTGATACCTATATATAAGCACTGTCGATATCGAATCTGGCATCAGCACTGTCTGGTTTTGGTGCATTGGAATTTTGGACCAAAGACATGGCCATAGGAAAGCCCTGTATGCTACAACTGATACTGTCCATGTCTCCTCAGTCTCGTAACTGGCTTCTCTACCTGGTACTGCACCTCTTTGGCATTCTGATGCCAATTCATTGTCTGACTTTGAAGTGGTTTCTACAGGTTGAATTTCTATTTCAGAACGTCACGAGGTTCACCCTGTTCTTCATTGCATAGATCAAGATCTGAATACCATGATCGTTACAGTAGCTGGTCAAGAGACAGATTGCCATGGGGCTAGGCTCCAGTACCTTATCAAATGCAGCAGTGGCTCTTTTGAAATCTCTGAGGACTTCCTTCTGATTCCAGGGCTTCTTTTCCATGTTACCATGCTGCGAGATCCCCACAGAGATACAATTCCCAGTACTGATATCGGTACCCAGCAATCTGTGGAAGTTATTCAACTTGCTTCACATCCTCTGATGGAGGAGGTCTCATTACCACCAGAGCAGATACACACTGGTTCCTCTGCTCAATACTTCCTCCTGTTCTCTGGATGAGGCTATTGTGCCAGAGTTGTATCTCCAGTTGCAGATGACTACAAAACCTATCAGGGTCTATTGAAGATGGTGGCCACTGCCCTGTGAATGCAGGTTGAACTAGTCCAGGATTACCCTGACAAGCTAGAGGGCATTTTGTATTTCACAAGTCTTTTGAGAGCAGCTTTGCCTATTGATATGTCTATATTAGAGCCCTGGAAAATCCTTTGGCAGAGTCCTGCTTTTCTGACTCTTACGATTAAAGGAATTGAGAAAAGCTACATCATGTGGTGGCAGTGATTGAAAAGGCCAGAAAAGGGCATTTTCAATCAACTCCCAAAGTTAAGGATGCAAAGAAATTAGATTTATTTAGGGGATAGGTTTATTCATACTCAGGTTTACAGTTCAGGATTGTGACCCATTAGACTTTGTTGCCCTATTATGATTATTCAGTATGGGACTCAATGTACAAATGTACTGACAAGCTGCCAGATATGATGAATGAGTTCAAGGCTCTTTGAAATGAATCTGGTTGCTTGTACATCTTTGCAGGCTGCACTGGATGAGGCCGATTGGACTGCCTGTGTCATGGCAACAATGGTGATCATGTGTCATGCTTCCTGGCTTCAGTCATCAGGTTTACCTTCTGAAGTTTGGCAGACGATTGAGGGCTTGTCCGTCAAGGGCTCCAACTTTTTCTCTGAGAAAGACAGATGAAGCTCTGCATTCTCTTAAGGATTCAAGGGTGACCTTGAAATCCTTTAGCATTTACACTCCAGCCCCAAGAAGAAAGCATTTCTATCCTCAGACCCAACAGAGGTACTCTTTCTACCCGACTAAGCAGTCAGATCAATCCAGGAGTTGACAAAGGTCTCAGAAAAAGAGATTATTTCCTTCACCTCCATCTTCTGCTACCTCCAACCATCAGACTTCTTCCAACCTGTCTACTTGATTCCTTGACCGCAAATCACTCTATTTGATCTCCCCTCCCTTTGGCAGCCACTTGTCCCACTTCCTAAGGTCTTGGTCCCACATTAGAACCCACTTGTCTGTTGTAAGCACGATGGAACTGAGATAAACCCTGCAATTCACTTCTGTTCCCCCATCACTTTTCAGGGTCCACTCTCACAAAACTGTAACTAGTCCAAGAGTACAGTCTTTATTGCAGTTGGGCCCATAGAATAAGTGCCTCTTCAGCATCAGGGAAACGGATTCTCTTCTGGCTATTTTCTCATTCAAAAATCCAAGGAAAGCTTAAGACCTATTTTAAACCGGCAAAATCTCAACAATTACATAAAGAAGATAAAATTTTGTAATCCTAGCTTCTATTATCCCTTTCCTACCTCGCAACAACTTGTTCGCTGCCCTCGACGTAAAGGATGCATGTTTCCATATGACGTTACACCAGAGTCAGGAAGTTTCTAAGATTTGTTTTAGTAGCTGTTCATTATCAGTTCACGGTCTCCCTCTTTAGGCTGTCCTCAGGACCCTGAGTATTCACAACATGTGTGGCGGTGGTGGCAGCACACATCAAAAAGGCAGGATTTCACGTGTACCGGTATCTGGATGATTGGTTAGGCCAGGGTCAGTCCAGACAGCAAGTGAAGGGCAGTATTGAGAAGATGCCTTCCCTCTTAAATGTGTTGGGCCTGATAATCAACGATGAAAAGTCAGTTTTCCTCCCTGTAGAAAGAATTGAATATATAGGGGTGGCTCTCAATTTGACATCATCAAAGGCATACTTATCTCAGGCCAGATTTCAAGCAATTTTTGACCTGTGCTCACAGTTCAAGGTGTATTTCAGTATAACTGTAAGGAATTGCCTGAAACTTTTGTGCCACATAGTAGCTTGCACATACATGACTCAGTATGCCTGACTTGACTTCTGGGTCATGCAAAGGTGGTTGAAATCTGTCTACCATCCCTCTTGCAATCCACTGGATATGCTGACACATATCTGCAGCTATCTTGTCTTCCTGACACTGGTGGATGGTCTTTGACAATGTATGCACTGGAGTTCCCTTTGTTCTAACATTTTCCTCCATGACCTTAGTCACAGATGTGTCAGGTACCTCTTTGCCAAGAAACATTCTGGTCGTCCTGCATCCAGAATGGCATTTATCTTAAGGCTTTTCACTTCCCCAGATCTGAGAACTGTTTAGCTGACAATTTCATCAGATCATTCAGCAGAGATCATGAATGGTTTCTCAGGCCTGATTCACAAAGTGAATCAAAATTTTTGATTTACAAAAATTCACAAATTTTTCAGGTTTGGGGAATGCCAGAAGTGAGCCTGTTTACCACACAACAGAACAGGAAGTGTCACCAGTTTTGTTCAAGAGGAGGTCTTAGTCCATGGTCCATGATGGATGCTTTTCTATTATCATGGCAGGGGAAGTTTCTCTATGCTTTTCCTCCCATACCTTTGGTGCCCAGGGTACTGGGCAAACTCAGACAAGTTCATGCTGTTTTGATTTTTGATAGTGACAGCCTGGCCTCATCAGCACTGGTTCTCTGACCTTTTGAACCTCTCTACTTGAGGTGCCATAAATCTTCCATAAGTCCCATAACTCTTCCACTTAATTTTGCAGGACAGCGATCATGCTTTGCATCCCAGCCCTCTCAGCCTACACCTGACGGCTTGGATTCTCAGTAGGTAGCTGCTTGAGAAGCAGACTGTTTTGCTGTGTTACAGAATGTTCTTTTAAATAGCAGAAAGTTCTGCACCAGATTCACTTACTTCCTGGAATGGAGTAGGTTTTCATTGTTACCCCAGCAGAAGGGTGTAAGCCATTATTTTCAGTTTATTTTGGATTGGGTACTCCACCTGAAAGGAACAGGTCTTTCGGTCAGTTCCATGAGAGTGCATTTAGCTGCCATCTCTGCATTCCAGCCTCACGTTTGACTATTTGGTGCTGAAAAGGTTTGGATAGACTTTCCCTCCTCTTAGAGATCCAATACCATCCTAGGATTTAAATTTGATTCTTTCGTTGTTAATATGGGGTCCCTTTGAAACTATAACTACATATGCCATCTTTGCTCTCTTGATGAAGATGGCATTCTTAGTAGCTATTGCTTCGGCCAGGAGAGCTGTGAAGCTTCAGGTTTTTATGGATGACCCTCCTTATGCTGTCTTTGACAGAGACAAAGTGGGTTTACATCCATACTCCAAATTTCTTACCAACGTGGCTTCCAATTTTCACATAAATAAGACTATATTCTTGCCAACCTTCTTTCTGAAACCCCACCCTCACAAAGATGCAGATAATGTTCATTCTTTGGCTGTCCTCAGAATGTTGGCATTTTATCTAGACAGGACTAACGAGTTGCGATCATGCCTGTAACTATTTGTCTCTGCTGCCGATAGAATGAAGAAACCTGTTATCTCTGAGGATATTTTATTGAATTTCCTCCTACATTCAGTTATGCTATGCTATGATATTGCTCAAGTTCTACTACCCCAAAGAGTTTTAGCAGACTCTACAAGGGCTAAAGCTGCTTTAGCATTTTTCCTGAGTCATGTTCCCACTACCGACATTTTTAGGGATGCCATCAGGTCTTCTTTTCATATGTTCATTGCCCTTTATGCCATCTTCCATGCCTCTGGAGACTATGCTAAATTTGGGAGAATAGTGCTATAGTCTTTTGTTTCGATAGACTGATACTTGTCCCCATTTGGGACTGTTTGTGAGTAATGTGAAGTGGAATGGACATGCAGTCACTTGAAGAAGAAAAAAGAGTTACATACCTGCTTACTATTGTTCTTCAAGATGTGCTGCACATGTCTGTTGCATGCTCAACCATCTCCTCTCTACATCGAAGTTTCTTCAAATATTGGCTTTCGGTGTGAAGGAACTGAAGGGGATGAGGATGGCTCTGCTCCTTTTACACTCTTGACTGGCCGCATGAGAGTGCAAAAGGCGCATGCGCCTCCCTGTGGTACTATTATGGGGAAAAAAAATTCTCCTGGCACTGGTGCATGGGTGCTTGAAGTGGAATGGACACATGCAACACATCTCAAACAACAGTTCCAGTACAGATATGTAACTGTTTTTTATCAAAAACTTGAACCAACCTGGAAGTATATTTGTTTCAAACTTAAATTAGTCAAACCTGACTAAAAGACATACTGTCTTGAGTACTTTGGCGTGCACATTTGAGTATGTTTAAAAAAAAAAAAAAATCAAGCTAGACTACGTCCCTAATATTAATAGAAAAGCTTTTGATTTTTTTAATGTGATGAAATGTGTGAAGTATTTGTTTAAATCCAAACATTTCCTTGCAGCATTTGTAACCAAAACATTGCATTATTGTGCTAATGAGAAAGAAACTGAAAATGAAACTAAATCTATTTTCAGTGTCCAAATTGATTGCTGTACAGAAAATAACTCAACAATGCAAATGGTGAAAAGCAAATTTGTTTTTTATAACTTTGAGTAGTGTCCCTGTGGGTGCGCCACTATGGGGTGCTTGCGTTCCTGCACTGATGATCAGAGGACTTCAGTAGCAGTGTCTGTTAGGCCCACATATGTGCTCTCTCTCTTCGTGCTCCGCCATGAGGCTAGCCAGCACGCATGGGCTAACCCCCCTCAGTTCCTTCTCAACTGCCCCTGGCTAGACAGAGCTCTTTGCAGTCCCTTAAGATCATTACTTTTGCTTTACTTTTCTATAACTAAGTTAGTGTCCTAGTACTTACTTGTAAGTTTTAGTTTCCCCCTTCATTTTTTTCAGTGAAAATAAGACTTTGTTTCCTGCTTTTTCTCACTGGGGACCCTTCCCCCCCCAACCAAGTATGCCCAGTTCACCGGGCTTCAAGAAGTGCCTCTCCTGCAAATAGACTATCCCAGTTGCAGACAAGCAGTTCCAGTGCATACACTGCCTCCGGGAAGGCCACATTCCACAAAAATGTGGTCTCTGCCAGAAACTCAAGCCCAGGTCTCTTAAGGAAAATGAGCTGAGGCATAAGATTAACTTCATGGAGACGGATCTCTGGACCCATGCCAAGAGTCACCTGGCAGACCTGAGTCTTTCCCACAGCCCATAACATCCAAAGGCTGTGGGTTGAAGAAACCAGCTGATGACCCCTCTCATAAGTCATCGAAAAGAGAGTGGGAAGTCCCCACAGTGAGCTGCAAGCTGGCTGTAAACTATCTCCGGTGCGCTTGGTACCATCAGCACTGAGTCAATCCCAGCCTGGTATGCAAAGTTCATGAAGATCTATAGCAGCAAGTGCTGTTGATATGAGCCTACAGACCCGATGGACATAGGCACTGAGTCAATGGCACCAAGGGACAGGTATAGGAGTAAGGACTCCTCTAAGAAGATATTGCCAATATTTGATACTCCATTGGCACTGTCATGGATGCCCCATCAGCATCAGAGCAGTTGGTGTGGGCAATATCTCCATCCTCCCTGGTATTGCCAGTGACATCAAGTTGATTGGTACCGCCGGAATTCTGTCACTCAAGATACCTCTACATATCTGATGTACCAGAGTCTCCTCGGTACAGGGATCTCTGCCCCGAGTATCTGTATGGCACAGGAGTCTTCCCTGCTGCCCTGCCACGTTCCCCCACTCTCAAGTGTGTACTTGGACAGCAAAGTAGAGGAGGCAATATTGCAATACTTCTCCCAGGCTCCCTATGGTGCCCAATACCAACAAGGCTCTTGAGCATAGCCTCAGATGGCCCCACCACCATCACCTTGGTATGGTCAACCATGGGCACCACTACCGCCTCAGTGGCCATACTGGGACTCTTGGGCTCCATATTGCTCTCATGCCTCTCGGGTTTCTAGCCCTACCAGAGAACCGTTGAGATGCACCCCTTTGGCCGCTGCATCCAGAACTTTGGAACCTCCAAAAGAAATTGTGGCGGAATGGGAGGATGACATTGCGGAAGAGGTGACCCCAGGGACCATATCCTTCTCTTCCTGCCCAGATGAGGCTGTTATACCTCCCCCACCATCTCTGGCTGATGACTTTTGCCTTTTCCAGGACCTAGCGAAGAGAGTGGCAGACATTCTTAAGATATTGTTAGAAGTAGTCAAGGACACCCACCACAAACTCCTTGACATACTCCATTCATCCTTGTCCTCAAAAATTGCCCTCCCTATTAATGATCTCTCCTGGACCCTGCAAACCAAATGACAGACCCCAGCATCGGTAGCACCTACCTGCAAGCCGGCGGATAAAAAAATGTTATGTCCCAGCAAGGGAGACAGAATTCCTCTTCTTCCACCTTCCTCTTGTGGTGGATTCTGTTAATTCCCGTGGCCATCAACACCAGATGAGGTCCATTCCCTACGATGGAGACTAGAAGCATTTGGATCTTTTTGGGAGGAAAGAGTACTCCTTGGCCATGCTACAGTTTCGAATAGCCAATTACCAAGCCCTAATGGTGAAATACAACTATGTAAACTGTTGGAAACTGAACTATTTTATTGAACAGCTGCCTGAGTCATACCGCAACCAATTTAAATTATTCAAGAGGGACAGTTAGTGGCCAAGATAGCACTATAATCTGCCTTCGATGCAGCTGACAGAATGGGCAGTCCATCTCCACTGCAGTGATTATGAAACGTACGTTTTGGCTACCTCTGTCAAACTTCCCAAAAGAAGTTCAGTCAACAATTGAAGACCTTCCCTTTGAAGGCATTAAGCTCTTCGTGGATAAGATGGACACCTTTCTGCACACACTAAAGGATTCTAGGACCATCCTCTGCTCAGTGGGTATCTACACACCAGGACAAAAGAGGAAATTTAGTCCGCAGCCACATCATAAGCCATTCGCCTCCCAATACCTGACCCAGCGTTACTACAAGCCACAGAGAGAAAACTATGTTCCTGAGGTGTAAACCATCTGGCCCACAATTTTCCATGTCCCAGCCATACACTTTTAAGCACCAGTTTTGATGTGTTGATTGAGGCGTTTATAGACTACTCCTCCCAACTACTACAGCTGACCACCACTATCTACCAATTTGGCTTCTGTCTGGCGACGTTCCGCAGCACCTGGGAATGCATATCCAACCGATGGGTCTTGGAGATTGTTTGCAATGGGTACTCCTTACCTCCTTACCCTCTCCACAACACCCTTCCCCGTCCCTCTTCAGGGACCCTTCTCAATGAACATAAGATCATATGAATGGCCATACTGGGTCAGACCAAAGGTCCATCTTAGCCCAGTATCCTGTCTTCTGACAGTGGCCAATGCCAGGTCTTTAGAAGGAATGAACAGAACAGGTAATCAGCAAGTGATCCATCCCCTGTTGCCCATTCCCAGCTTCCGGCAACAGAGAGAGAGAGACCATCCCTGCCCCTCCTGGCTAATAGCCATTGATGGACCTATCCTTTATGAACCTATCTAGTTCTTTTTTGAACTGTGTTAGTATCTTGGCCTTCACAACATTCTCTGACAAAGAGTTCTACAGGTTGACTGTGCATTATGTAAAGAAATACTTACTTTCCTCAGTCACCCAGTTTTGTGAGATCCCTTTGTAACTCTTCGCAGTCTGTTTTGGACTTAACTGTCTTGAGTAGTTTTATATCATCTGCAAATTTTGCCACCTCACTGTTTACTCCTTTTTCCAGATCATTTATGAGTATGTTGAACAGCACTGGTCCCAGTACAGATCCCAGGAGGACATCACTATTTACTTCTCTCCATTCTGAATATTAATAATTTATTCCTACTCTTTTTTTCCTATCTTTTAATCAGTTACTGATCCAGGAGAGGACCTTCCATCTTATCCCATGACAATTTACTTTGCTTAAGAGCCTTTGGTGAGGGATCTTGTTAAAGGCTTTCTGAAAATCTGAGTACACTATAGCTATTGTATCACCCTTGACTACATGCTTCTTGACCCCCTCAAAGAATTCTAGTGAATTGGTGAGGCACAATTTCCCTTTTCAAAAACCATGTTGACTCTTCCCGAACACATTATGTTCATATATGTGTCTGATAATTCTGTTCTTTACTATAGTTTCAACCAATTTGCCTGGTGCTGAAGTTAGGCTTACTAGCCTGTGATTGCCAGGATTACCTCTTGAGCCTTTTAAAAAAAAATTGGCATCACATTAGCTAACTTCCAGTTATCTGGTACAGAAGCTGCTTTAAATGATTTACATACCACAGGTTTCAGAGTAGCAGCCGTGTTAGTCTGTATCCACAAAAAGAACAGGAGTACTTGTGGCACCTTAGAGACTAACAAATTTATTAGAGCATAAGCTTTCGTGGACTACAGCCCACTTCTTCGGATGCATACAGAGTGGAATTACATACCACAGTTCTGCAGTTTTACATTTGAGTTCCTTCAGAACTCATGGGTGAATACCATCTGGTCCTGGTGACTTATTACTGTTTAGTTTATCAATTTGTTCCAAAACCTCCTTTAATGACACTTCAATCTGGGACAGTTCCTCAGATTTGTCACCTAACTAGAATGGCTCAAGTTGGGGAATATCCCTCACATCCTCAGCTGTGAAGACCGATACAAAGAATTCATGTAGTTTCTCCGTAATGGCCTTATCCCCCTTGAGTGCTCCTTTAACGTTTTGATTATCCAGTGACCCACTGGTTGTTTAGCAGTGTTCCTGCTTCTGATGTACTTAAAAAAATTTAGCCGTTACTTTTTGAGCCTTTGGCTAGCCGTTTTTCAAGTTATTTTTGGCCTTCCTAATGACTATGTGGTAGAGAAGGAACTAAGCGGGGGTTAGCCCACGTGCACTGGCTGGCCTCATGGCTGGGCATGAGGAGATACAGCAGATGTGCGGGCCTAATGGACACTGCTGCTGAAGTTCTCCGATCTGCAGCATAGGGACACAAGCACACCTACAGTGGAGCACCCATAGGGGGACACATCTTGAAGAACCATCATTCTTATTCTACTGAATTATTGCTTTTGAAAATTCAATAGAACAAACTATTAATGCAGGCAAGGAAACTTTTGAGGGTTTTTAAAAAACATTCATCTGATACTGACCATTTTAAACCAATAAAATATGGCTTCATTTGTTATGGTACTTTCAGTTTTATTTAAAAATTCTTTAATCTTTATATTTTCTATTAATGCATTTCCACTGGTAGGTTAGAAGAGTAGCTTTTTGACATGTTCAGGACTTGAACAATTTCTACTGTTCTCTAAAGCATCGGTCTGTTGAAAACTATTTTTTGCTTAGATAAATGAATTTTTTTGGGCCAAGAGTTTGAAGGTAGATCTACACTTATGGCAGTGTGTAAAGTACAGACACTACTTGCCCAGCTAGCATGGGTATAAATGGCAGTATAGATGGGAAGGCACTGCTTAGGCAAGTAGAATGCCCTGTATGCCTGAACCTTAGGGCATATGTCTTACATGGCTCTCTACATACCCAAACAGTGCCTCTCATATCTATACGGCTATATTTAGCAATGTTGTGTCCCTCTGTCTCCCCACTGCTAGTCTTTCCTTGCTGCAGTGAAAGACTGGTAGCGCAGAAAGGCTCTGGTAGCTCCCCCATATTGAAGCTTTTCACTGTGGTGGGGAAAGCAGTGGAGAAAAGCTCTGGTAGCTGCTGCTGGAGCCTTTCCCTGCTGTTTTCCCCCTCTGGATCCTTTCAGGGCCTTCTGTAACTACACACAGCAGTGAGTGTGGATGCAGGCTGCCTTTCACTACCCCGTGTAGCTACGCGTACCCTACACACTGCCACAAGTGTAGACAAATGTGGACAAGTTCATAGTTAGGAACCTTAGTAAGTGGTCTCATTTTTTTTAAACGTGTTCTGCAGCTAAGCGGATGCATTGTTGGACTGGTGCCTTATTTAGATGTCTAAATATGGATTTAGTAGTGTAGAGGAAGACTTAACAAAGGTAAGTTTGGCACCACATCGCATTGAGTCAGTGATAGTTGCATGTCCTACTCCTGTTTATGTCTTTTGGCAATCTCCCCACTAACTTTAGGCATCCATATATGAAAGTCTCTTCTAGAGATTTTGAGGTGATTTGGTATAAAATTACTTTTGATCTTGAATGTTATTTTTTTCCCCCCCCAGTGCACAGTTTGCAGGACTTCTTTGTGAAGAAGAGGGTAATGGTGCAGATAATGTCCAATACTGTGGCTACTGTAAATACCATTTTAGTAAGCTGGTAAGAATTTATTGAATTCAGTATATAAAATATGACACTAACTTGAATTTTTACTCAATGACTTCTGTTACTAATAGCAATTAAAATAGTATTGTATGTGGGTTAGCGTGTTGCTTATACAAGAAACTGAATAAAATTATACAAAATTATGTGGAAAATATTCTTGTTTTTTTCTTATGGTAATGATTTAATTTTGAGGGCAGAAATACTTCCTGAAAATGTATTATAGTGTTATGAACAAACGTTTGCTTTGGAATGTATTATCTCTGTCAGAGAAAAATAGGGAGCATGTTTAGACAATGACTTAAAAAAAAGACATGTAATAGACTTGTATTGTTCGAAATGGGCTTCTGATTTCAGAGGCGCCGACTTTCCACTTCCCTGGGGGTGTTTGACTTCTGCTCCGTCCCAGTCTGTGCCCCTGCTCTGCCCTGCCCCACCTCTTCTTGCCCCGGTTCCACCCCCAAGCGCGCCCCCTCCCCATGCCTCCTCCTCTCTCCCAGTGCCACCTGCATGCTGCTGAACAGCTGATCGTGGCGGGCAGGAGGCAGTGGGAGGAAGGGGGCAGGGCGGATTGGCGGGACCTGCCAGTGGACGGGAGGCGCTGGGGGGAGGGAGAGGAGCTGATTGGTGGGGCTGCCATGGAGTTGGCACCTATGTCTGTTTGCATTAAGGTCCTGTAATGTTTCCTTTTCCTATTTGATTAGTTTGGCCACAATTACATATTCTTCTGGAAGCATCTTAACAAATTTTTTCCTCTTGGCAAGCCATGTATTGGAGGATTTATCAGCCCACAAATTCTTCTTTCCTTCTTTTGTTATCCTTCTCCTAGCATTCTGCGTGTTGATCTATTACTCTACATTCAGCTGAGATCCTTGGCTAACTGTCTTTTTCTGAAGCACACCAGAAAGGGGATGCTTTAGGGCTTGATCCAGTGCTCTTTGAAGTCAGTGGAAAGACTCCCATTGACTTCAGTGGGCTTTGGATCAGACCCTGTGAGTTGAGTGGCTTGTACCTCTTCTGATGATCATCAGTTTGATAACCTGAATATCTCTTCATATTAATGTATGTGTTCAGACTTGGAGGATTACAGCTTTTATTTATTAAAATAGTATTAAAATCCTAAAGTGAAATTATGCCATCTTACACCAGTGGCTGAATTTAAATGACTCAACTGATGTTTACACTAACACTGAACTTGTCTTCAGTGCTTCAGTGCAGACATGATTTAAGGATACTTACACTGTTATCAAATTAGTATTTCTTTTATATAAAAAAATCCCCATATATTAAATATTATGTGATGTGTGGCTTTCCACCAGAAGACTGAAATATAAACAGCAACTATAATAAATTGGCTAGAGAATCAGAGGGGTAGCCGTGTTAGTCTGAATTTGTAAAAAGCAACAGAGGGTCCTGTGGCACCTTTAAGACTAACAGAAGTATTGGGAGCATAAGCTTTCGTGGGTAAGAACCTCACTTCTTCAGATACTTCTGTTAGTCTTAAAGGTGCCACAGGGCCCTCTGTTGCTTGGCTAGAGAATGTTGGTCATATGAAGCTTTCTGATGGACTGTTAGTGAGGTCCTGTCAATAATGGCTAGTAAATGCACAGTTTTTTCCCTTTATAGTAGTTGTAAGATACCTAGGTAGTGAATTTCTGTTGTAACCTTGAGAACCTAGGATGGTTAGATAAGCAGCATTGGGCGTAGTGTCTTTAAAATCCCTTAATTGTGGTGCAATCACTGAGAAATGCTTTGCCTGTTTTGTTGTGGAATTATGAAGTGACTTCAGAATTTTGGACACTCGCCTGGCGCAAAGAAGTCCTGGTCCCTAACAAGGGCTCCTGGGTATTATTATAATACAAAAAAAAAAAAAAATCATTATCTGTCACCAGTAAATTAATGTATTAACTTGACATTCTTGTATCTTTTTTTAAAAAATAGTTTTTCAACTTCTGTTTCATAACTGATAAGATACTCCAGATTGGTATTTATTTGAATAATAAATCATGAAGCCAGAACCCCTCCTCCTCACAGTGCACTTGAGACATGCCTCAAGTATGCATTTTCCCCTGTGTCTTGTTTAAGTTAATGGCAATGTCAGCACCAGGACTTACCATATTCTCACTTGAGCAAAATCTTTTTTGTTTTAAGTTACCAGAAAGTGAAAATATATCTAAGTGTAATTTAACATTGTTAAAAGGTGGTTATTGGCTCTTTTGTGGAAAGCATATTTGCAAATTGATAGGCTGCAAATGTCAATCTGAGGGTAGTTGACTTCTGGTATGTTTGGGATAGTTAACATTAACACTTCAAACAGCAGTGTCAGTTTTTGTCAGGCTCTGTTAAAAGCTTTTTTTTTTTTTTTTTTTTGGTGTGGAGCAGTAAGGCATTTTTATCAAACTCAGTTGAAATGGATTGTTCCGTAATTTATTTAAATGGTTCCTTTTTTACATACATAAATATATCTTCTCTTTTTAGAAAAAGAGCAAACGGGGATCTAATAGGTCATATGATCAAAGTTTAAGTGATTCTTCCTCTCACTCTCAGGATAAACATCATGAGAAGGAGAAAAAAGTAAGTGGATTTGTTGTTGCTAATTATGTGGCACATCTGCTTAATAGTAGCACCTTGTAAATATTTCATTTAGTTATGGCTAAAATATATGGAGAAGGTTTGCTTCTGAATGTAGAACATTGAGAGTAAATAATAAAGATGGTAAATTAGAGGTGATAGAACTTAAAGGGAAGCCTTCTATTTTGGTACATTTGTGTACCTAAAGGGAAGCCTTTCACCCTTCTCTAAGGTTGGTATCTGGGATGTGAGAATAGACAAACTGTTGGGGAAGAGTTGCTTGTATGCAGTTGCCTTAATCTTTAATGAAAACAAAGAGGATTTTTTGTGAAATCTTTGTGGGGTTTTTTTTTTTTTGACTACAAAAAAGGATAACCTTTTTTTAAAACATATCGGTAACCAATCACATCTAGTGCGGTAATTAAATCTCTTATTTTCTGTTTTTTCCCTTCATCATTGGAGAAACTGAGATTGAGGTTAGCGAGATTGCTTGCTTGTTGGCAGATTATTTTCAGAAGTACTGTAAAGCCCACTGTGATGGCAGAATGATATGTCACGTGGGAATTTTAATCTTTAAAAAAAAATTATAAAGAGCATGACTAACCTCTAATTTGTATCCTTGTTGACTTACTCTTCTTATACTTCGATTTTAGATAGTTTAGGGAAGAAGGTTGATTCTATATTGGTAAGTGAATGCTTGCAAATTTTTGGCTCACACTACCAAATTTACAATTGTGTAAGGTCATTTTGCTGTCTGAATGCTGTAGAACAAAATAGCAGATAATTGCATAATAATACTTGCATCCCTAGGGAGCAAAAAAGTGACAATTTACAGGTGCAAACCCTGTATTCCTAACTTTTTATTTTTTTAAAAATGAAATATTTAAAATTATTTTGTATGGGCATACTTGGTATTTCATATTTATTCAAAGGAGTGAAATAAGAATAAAACTGAGATATAATAAACAAACATGTTTATGTACATGTTTATGGTATTTAGAAACAACAGTTTTAATAGCAGAGAGAAGAAATTTGAATGAATAGTGTATAGGTCTTCCTTCAAAGAGTCAAATTTTGTAAATTTTTGTTTTGCAAGCACATATTCACTGTGGATGAATGTTGTACCCCAGCATTTAATCTTTGGCTGTGCTTTGGGTGAATAGTTCCATAAACTATTTACCCTTTTACCTCACCTGGTAACTCTGCAGTGGCTTTGTTCAGATGTATTTGTCTCTCTAAATTAACTTTAAAGATTAAAAAATATATTATGCCAGAAAAGGATTTGATTGTGGCAAATTAGTCAGAAATCCTGTTAGAAAACAGCTTTGATGTCTACTGGCAACAATCGCTTTTGTAGACTTTTGCAGTGGAGCTGTTATGGATAGCATAACATTCGGACAGGAGGTATTAGCACATCTTAATTATTTATTGGATGGAAACTCAAAAACAAAGTCTTAGAATAAATATAGACTACAAAATTATTTGTAAGTTGAAAGTTAATATTTGTCTTGCTATTAGCTGAAGTCAATAGTAATTTAATTGCTTTATTTTCTTGATTATTATATTGCAGTTTACAATTTCCCAGAATAGGTGCTGGTCAGTTTAGTCCAGTTGGAACGTCACAAAGATAGTTGACAACTGAAAAATGCTACTTAATTTTTAAAATGTAAATCAAACTCCCCTGTAATTGTTAGGTGTGAACATGGGGCTGAATTATGGCTTGAGCAGCATTGAAGAGTCTTGGGGGGAGTACTGGGAGGGGTATCTCTTACTACACCTGTTCAACAAGTATAGCCAGCACTTTCCCAGCACAGCTGCTCAACCATTGCCATACCTCCCCCCTCTGCAGCTGCTAAGTCTACCAGTACCAATAAGTTCCTCTTTGTACTGTACTTCCCAGCTCTGAGAACTGAATTATGTTTGCCCCCTTTCTAGGTGCACTGGGAACAGGAGACAAGGGTTCCGTGAACCTGTTTGCCTTCAGCACACCCCAGAGGCAGAATTAAACCCACAATGTCTGTAAAACTAAACCAAGCAGTACTATTAATTTGATGAAGATATCTACTTTTTTAGTATTTAAAAGGTTTCATATAGTATTGTGACGTTACAGTCTATATGGTTTTATAAAAATATGCTAACGAGTAAATATAATGTAACTGGAACATGCTTCATGCAAAAGGTCTCTTGTAAGGTATCATTACGAAGCTTATAATCTACTGAGTGTGATCATCCTATTTATATAAATATACCATTCTTGTATCTGAAACTAGAAATATGAAATATAACTTTGAGGGCCTATTGTAATTATGTAAAGTGTGGGCCATTAATGGTGGTTTGGAATCTTGATGACTCCCATCAGCCAGGATAATTGTCTGCAGATGGGTGTGTTTTACCTGTAAGTCTTCCTGTGTATGTGTGTGCTGACAAGTGGGCAATGAAGTCTTGCAGTGACATGTGATCATGTCACCTGAACTGGAATCCATCTTTAACCTGGTGTCTTTCCATTGAGAAGGGGTGAGGACAGGGACCCAGAGAGGGACAAAGGATTCCCACCTTATGCAAAAGCTATATAAAGGGGTGGAACAGAACAAAGGTGGAGCCATCATGAAGAATCCCCTACCTACCACGTCAGGTGGAACAAGAGCTGTTCCAGGGGGAAGAATTGTGCCCAGGCCTGAAAGGTGTCCAGTCTGAGGAAAAAAACTTACTGAAGCATCTCTGAGGGTGAGATTATGGCTGTGGCTACACTCGAAACTGCGACTGTGGTCGCGTGCCAGGACTGGGAGCAGGGCCGGCTCCAGGCACCAGCTTGTCAAGCAGGTGCTTGGGGCAGCCGCTCCGGAGGGGGGCGGCATGTCCAGGTATTCGGCGGCAATTCGGCGGACGGTCCCTCACTCCGCCTCAGAGTGAAGGACCTCCCACCGAATTGCTGCCGCAGATCACAATCACGGCTTTTTTTTTGGCTGCTTGGGGCGGCCAAAACCCTGGAGCCGGCCCTGACTGGGAGAAAGCTCTCCCAGCACTGCAGGTACTCCACCTCCATGAGGGGATTAGCTTACAGTGATGGGAGCGCGGCTCCCGGTGCTGGGTCACTGTTTACCGTGTCGTTTTACAGCACTGTAACTTGCTGCGCTCAGGGGTGTGTTTTTTCACACCCCTGAGCGAGAAAGTTGCAGCGCTGTAAAGTGCCAGTGTAGCCATAGCCTATTTATAGTCCGTTTGATTAGACGTAGATTTGCGCATTTTATTTTATTTTGCTTGGTGACTTACTTTGTTCTGTCTGTTACTACTT
The DNA here is from genome assembly GCF_013100865.1 of Trachemys scripta elegans. NCBI lineage: Eukaryota > Metazoa > Chordata > Testudines > Emydidae > Trachemys > Trachemys scripta. The sequence continues at coordinate 35,822,351 of NC_048299.1, read as the reverse complement.
GGAACCACTTAAATCCTACTTTCTGTATTTAATAAAATCACTTTTTACTTATTAATTAACTCAGAGTATGTATTAATACCTGGAGGAGCAAACAACTGTGCATATCTATCAGTGTTATAGAGGGCGAACAATTTATGAGTTTACCCTGTATAAGCTTTATGCAGGGTAAAACGGATTTATTTGGGTTTAGACCCCATTGGGAGTTGGGCATCTGAGTGTTAAAGACAGGAACACTTCTGTTAGCTGCTTTCAGGTAAACCTGCAGCTTTGGGGCAAGTGATTCAGACCTTGGGTCTTTGTTGGAGCAGATGGGAATGTCTGGCTCAGCAAGACAGGGTGCTGGAGTCCTGAGATGGCAGGGAAGGCAGGGGTAGAAGTAGTCTACCACATCGGGTGGCAGCTCTCAAGGGGGGTTCTGTAATCTAACCCGTCACAAGTATATTATAGTTATTTCATACAGCAATCTTGATTTGTTTTACATATCACATATTCGCAAAGCACTCTTACAGTTAAGACCACAGATCAGAATAAAAAAGTTAGTTTACTACAGTTAATAACTTTTTCTCAGTTGTATTTTTTTTTAACCTTTTAATAATTTGTATTATCAGAGGACAATCCTCTTAAAATTGTATCCCTACTTACATATAATGCAAATTCTTATCTTTACTGGGGATAATGTTACCAACCTCCTTTGTAAAGTGCTTTGAGACCAACTGATAAAAATTGCTATAATGAGAGCTAGGTATTATTATTTTATTATAATTACAGATCATTACTTACTTACAGATCAGTAAGCCAAGCATAGTATGAAGGTTAGTTATTTTGTTCAAGTTGATTACCTTTTTCATGCGACACTCATCTGATATATTATGCAGATGTCAATCCATTGCTGCTTGTCTTGTCTTTATTTGACTTAGTTCTTATGGAGACTTGGGAAAATACAAATTAGTGCTATTTATGGGACGTGGTTCTAAAAGAAAAATGAATGGTCATGTAGCTTTGGATAGTTGAAAAGTGTTGAAATTGTAAGAAAAAGTCCTCTGGCTCTTTTTTTGTGGTGGGGAGGGGGAGGAAGGTAGGGGAAGAGAAGGCAGAATCTTAGCACTTAGGAAGAAAGGTCTGTGTTGAAAATCTGCCCAACTGGATTGTAAAATGTACCACTGAGAGGCTAATGGCAGTAATGCTTCAAGAGGCCTATTTGATTGTAATGTTCTGGATCTAGGAGTGTGGTCTTGTTTATCCTGTATGCACTGTAGGTAGAAAACATTTCTAATATTAGTTGTGCACAGTGGGTAAGTGATTGGTTAACTAGTTGAATGCTAATGGCCTTGAAGTGTGTGCTTATACTCTGAAAACTGACTCTTTAAAAATAGCATAGTGGTTTTCCATGTTTCTTTTTTACAGGCTTCCATTGTGAACCCGCTTGGTTTTCAAGTAAAAAGATGTTATGTTTATATTTATTTTACCCCTGACTGTCAGACTAGACTGAGTTTTCATTGGTGACTCTCTAGCATTGCCAATAAGTAAAGATTCTTCCACTGTAAATTAATTATTCTGCTGATATGTAAACCAACATATAATTCAGTATTATTTTTGTAATGGTAATAGGGCTAAAAAATAGTTTTAACATGCAGAAAAAGCAAGGCCCAGATTCTGTCTTCAGGTAAGCACATGCAACTCTTGCTGAAGCCTGAGAAAGATGGTCTCATTTTCACATAATCCTCTTTTTTTTTTTTTTTTACTCTCATGGCAGTTTGAATGTCAAACGGAGATTCAAACAAACTTGATTTTCTACATGCTGTTTTCTCAGGTTTCTTTTATTTTCACGTGTCGTCATATTTACTGAAGCTACCTGTGATATTGAGCCTTATTTGCTAGTTGCTTACAATGAGTGTTTATTTTTTGATGACATCAGAAAATAACTTTGGGACAGTAATATTTTCCCTAAAGACTTTTCTAATCCATCATTACACCTAAAATGTTGATAGAAAATATTACATTGCTTGCATTTCTCAGAACAATAATTGTCAAGGAACTATAGCTTCAAGAAATAAGATTAAAAATGGCCTAAAACCACAATTCATATAATATTCTGGCTGTCTGAGTAACAAGCCCAGACCAATTAGAAAAAAAATTCGTATAAAACTGTAAATTAAACTGAAGCTTTAAACGTTGTAGATGTAAGACTTCTTAATTTAAAAGATGTCAACTATTTGTATCCTCCAAAGCGTAGTGTTTCTCAGCGCATTTGCTGCCTTTTTTATTAAAAAATAAGTAAAGGGTAGCTGAAAGCCACCTTTTGTGCTTCCCCTGATCCTGGCTCAGCTAGGGGTTTCTCTAACTTTGCCCTGGCTAGAATTGTTCATATGGTGTGTGTTTCATGCTGTGTCTTCTATGAGTGCCCTTATTACTTGATGTGTTTTGGGGAGGGCCATTCCCTGATTGTTGTGCTCATTGTCTTGACCCCGAAAGGCAAGGCACACTCAACTCCAGACTTTCCATTATTAATAAGGTTCAATGAACCATATATTCAGCAGAAGACGATTGAGCCAGGGCAGTCAAATATATTCACAGTTGCTTGCAATTCCCGAGTTCCTGAAATGCATCAGTTGTTTGCCTGAAAACTAGCCTGTGAACAGAATAGGATTTTATGACCTCTGGCTTTACATATTTTTGTGTAAAATTTATCACATTTCTTATTTGAGGGCTTGTCTACACTTACAGTGCTGCAATGATGCAGCTGCGCCTCTGTAGCAATGAGGCCTTGTCTACACTACAGTTTTCTTGACAAAAGGCAGCTTTTGTTGACAAAAAGTGGAGGTGTACACATTGCAAGGCTCCTCCTGCCAAAAAAGTCATTTGCTACGCTGACAAAATAAAACCACCTCAGTGAGAGGAATAGAGCTTTTTGCAACATAGAGCAATGCAGCATCAGTGTTGACAATGTGTTCCTTACATCGTTTATCTGGCCTCCAAGTGGTATCCCACAATGCCCCTGTGACCACTCTTCTCATTCTTTTGAGCTCCACTGCCCTGCATCCAGCTACACAGGCATGTGCCCCTGCACTTTCAAAGCCCCAGGAAGTTTTGAAATTGCTAAGCATGGAGAGCTCACATAGCTACTACCTAGCTGAGCATGTGGGCTCCCAGCAGCCAACACACTCCTGCATGGAGTACAGGGGTGGGGGTGGATCTCCTTGGTCTGTGGGGAGAGGAGGCTATGGGAGAACTCAGAGGGAATCATGTAATCAGAACATTAATGCGGAATCCTGCTCTCCCAAGCACTAGGACTGCAGCGTCAGGCAGGGTGGGATGGGAGGAAGAGACTGATGTGCTGTGCAGAGCCAGGGAAAGAGGTTGGGTCCACTCTGGGTCCACTCTAGGTCCACTCTAATCCTGTTCCAGCAAATGGTCTTCATAGAAGCACAGCTTGATGCCATAGAAGCCAAAGCATCCCTGCCCCTAGCCAGATTCACAACTATCACAAACCTTATCTCAGAGGTATGAGCCTGCCTCCAAATACAGGCTCATACTGTCTTGCAGCTACTGGGACACATGGTAGCCACAATATTTGTGTTCCGACATGCAAGACTAGGGTCTGTCACACTCACTATGCACTGAAGCCATGAAACTATAAAACTGGTGCATACAATACAACATAAACATCTCAGCATGCTACCTACTCGATTGCCAGAATGCGACGGCAGACACACTCAGCAGGTACTTCTCCCAAGACCACTAATGGGAGATGAATGGCGAGATTCTGAGATCAATCTTTAGCCGGTGGGGTATTCCCATCATCGACTTGTTCGCCTCCCCAACGAACTGCAAATGCTCAAGGTTCTGTTTGTGAGCAGGATTGGGACCACAATTACTGGAGGATGCCATTCTCATCAAATGGGAGGCACAACTCATATGCTTTTCCACCAATTCCACTGATATCATGCGTGATACATAAGATACTAACAGACAGGCCAAGGTTATCCTCATAGTCCCGACATGGCCCAGACAAGCATGGTACCCTTACCTGTTATGCATGGTGATATGCACTCCACGAGCTCTCCCTCATCGTCCAGATCTGCTGTCTCAGCACAACAGTGGCATTCTTCATCTGAACCCGGAGATATTCCACTTACAAGCATGGCTCCTGCATGGTTCCATCATGACGAACTAACCTGTTTGGAAAAAGTTAAATGTGTTGTTAAACAGCAGGAAGTTAACCACTCATAATACTTTCAAAAATGGAAGAGGTTCTCTGCCTGGTGTCAAGAAAGATATTCGACGGGTGCTGCAGTACCACTACCATTAATGCTGGAATACCTACTGGAGCTGAAGAGTTCAGGGTTTGCTATGAGCTCGATCAAAGTCCATGTTGCAGCCGTTTTTGCATTCCATCAAGAGATCGATGGAACCTCAACTTTTGCACACCCTACCACTAAGCGCTTCCTCAAGGGTCTCCTAAAAGTTTGCCCAGAAGTTCGGCGACCTATGCTGGCATGGGACCTCAACCTGGTGCTGAAATGCCTCACCATTCCACCATTTGAACCATTAGCCACCAGCTCCTACCTATATTTATCTATGAAAGTGGCCTTTCTGGTCACTATTACGTCCGCCAGAAGGGTGAGCGAGATAGGGGGTGCTCATAGCTGATCCTCCATATACACCATTCTTAATATATGGAGATATACCTATCTCAGAGAGCTGGAAGGGACCCCAAAAGGTCATAGAGTCCAGCTCCCTGCTTTCACTAGGAGGACCAAGAACTGATTTTGCCTCAGATCCCTAAGTGGTCCCCTCAAGGATTGAACTCTCAACCCTGGGTTTAGCAGGCCAGTGCTTAAACCACTGACCTATCTCTCCCCCCGTCTTTCTTCAAAGACAAGGTCATGCTATGCCCGCACCCTAAATTCCTACCGAAAGTAACTTCAGCATTTCATATGAACCTACCAATCCATCTCCCTGCGTTCTACCTTAAGCCTCATGGCACTCCAACAGAGGCTGCTCTGCACACATTAGACTTTAGGCGTGCACTAGCATTTTACCTTGAAAGGACCAAACCATTCTGGAAATCCCCATGACTTTTCATCTCTACTACTGAGCACTCGAAAGTAGACGCTATTTCCACTCAGATTGTCTAAATGGATCTCCACCTGCATTCAAGTGTGCTATCGTATCTGGAATACAGAACCAACCGAACATATTAGAGCATGTTCTACCAGATCTGTTTCAACCTCCATAGCGTTCCTAAATAATGTTCCAATATTGGAGATCTTTAAGGCAGCCATTTTGGGCCTCTGTCAGCACGTTTGCTGAGCAGTATGCAATCACTCATGACTCCAGGGCTGACACCATAGTGGGCCTCACAGTACTTGCCTCAGTGACTCAAACAAACCCGAAGTCCCCCCAGCCCTCTGAGAGGCACTACTCTATAGTCACCTGAAGTGGAGCACCCACAGGGACAGCACTCAAAGAAGAAGGGAAGGTTACTATCTTGTGCATTAACTGAGGTTCTTTGAGATGTGTCTCCCTGTGGGTGCTACACTACCCACTCTCCTCCCCCTACTTTGGAGTTTGCAGTAGGGACTCTGCAGTAGAAAAGGAACTGGAGGGCTTGGGTCGTGCGCACGCTACATGTGACACTAACAGCACCATGAGACTCCTACTGTGCACACATGATCCGCACCGACGCTGCTACTGTAAATCTCCGATCAGTGGCGCCAGGACACACTGACACCTGAAGTGGAGCATCCACAGGGGAACACATCTCGAAGAAGGGAGTAACCTTCCCTTGTGTGGTGTGGTGGCTAGGAACAGGAATGGCTGTGAACCACCCAGCCTCCTCCAGCTGCCCTAGGAGCTGCTGCCTCTCAGGACTTGCCTTTTCTCCTTGCCCACCACACAGCGGCTCTGCTTTCCGCTCTGCCGCCTGCTGGGGGCGCTGGTCTCCTCTGGCTCTGGGAGGGGGCCATCACTGGTTGCCACTCCGCCATTGTATACAGTTTGGGGGGCCAACGCCCCCCCATACCTTCAACTCTGCCCATGACGGAGCACCGGGACTATGTTGTGGCCCACTGTTTGGGAACTTCTGTGTTAACCCATTAGCTTGTGTGTCTGGAGGGGACGTTTTAGGTGGTATTCTATTGTCAGGGTTTTTTTTTTTCTTTTTTTTTCAAATCCTTGCTACAGTTGAAAAATGGAAAATTTGACCATAATTATAGAAGCTAAAGTTTTGGAAGTCTGTTAAGTAAGACAATATCACAAAGTGTTGCTTAGGAACAGATTTCATTTCTACAAATGAATATGTATGTATTTAAATAGTGTCAAGATTCAGACCATCACCAGATGTTTTATTTTTAAATGTGAAGTAGCAGCAACTACTGAGGCACAAGATGATACTTCAGCAAAGACTGAATGCTGTTGCATGTCACTATCCTCAAAGTAGATACTCTTGCTTACTTTGGTAAGTCAGTCATACGGCAGTTTAAGTTGGCCACAAAATAATACTGTAGCCATTAACCAGGTTAAAACCAGCATTTTATTTTTGATTAATATTTACATAACACCTTGAATATGTGCATACTTAAACAACAGAGACAAGCAAAAACAATGAGTGGGGAGGTAGCATGCTGAGATGTTCGTTGTGTTGTATGCACCAGTTTTATAGTTTCATGGCTTCAGTGCATAGCGAGTGTGACTGAGAGCCTTGTTGGCCATTGATGTAAAACATGCATGCAATGTTGTCGGTTATAATGCGGATAAATTCATTCTTTACATTGTGGACTGCACATAGCTCTAGTAGATTGATGTGTAAGTGAGTCTCCCCAGGAGACCATTTGCCTTGAATCATGTGTTGATTCATATGTGCGCCCCAACCAATCAGGCGTCTGTGGTGATCACAATCGATGGGGGTTCCTGTTGGAATGGGATGCCATTTTGTGGTCTCATCTACCATTGTAAAGAGTCTAGGACACTGGTTGGCACTGGGAGCTGTTTGCGTAGGCTGTGTTTGCTGGGTATGTATACCGTGCTTAACCAGCTCTGTAGGCACCGCATATGTAGTCTTGCGTGTCGTACCACAAATGTTGTGGCTACCATGTGTCTCAATGGTTGCAAGACAGTATGAACCTGTATTTGGAGGCAGGCTTGTACCTCTGAGATAAGGTTTGTGATAGTTGTGAATCTGGCTAGGGGCAGGGATGCTTTGGCTTCTATGCCATCAAGGTGTGCCCCAATGAAGACCAGTTGCTGGAACAGAATTTTCGTTCATTTATCTGTAGCCCTAGATCCCTGAATAGTGTGATAATGGTTAGGACTGTGTCCATTGTTTCTTCTTGAGTTGATCCTTTGAGAAGGCAATTGTCCAGGTAAGGGAAGATCATTATTCCCCCTGTTTACAAAAATGTGCTGCAGCTACCACTAGGGTTTTGGAGAAAACTCTTGGAATAGTAGATAGGCTGAATGATCTTGGAGGTCAAGGGCTAAAAACCAGTCCCCCTGTTGCAGTGCTGGCAGTATCTTGCTTGCTAAGAGAACTTCAATTTTGCTGTAAATAATTTTAATTCTTAGTTGTATATATTTGTCCGTTCGTGTAGTTAGGTCTCTCCTTGGACTTTCCCCTCTGTGGGGAATTTCCCCAACCTGTGGACTATGACGGTTTTAAAGACGGTTTTAAAAACTGTGCTTCATGTCCGTGCTCCTTCTCTGTGAGTGACAAACACCAGCACTGTCTTTACTGTCTTGGTGAAGCCTGCATCATCGCATGTTGCTCCATCTGCTGTCTGTTCCCATCCAGAACTCGAGTGGCCCGAGGACTTTGCCTCCACAAGTACCGCATGGAGGAAGGTATGCTCCCATGTGTGCAGCCAGATCCAGCACCAGTGTATCTGCCGGAGCAGCGCCTGTCACTGGCGGTGAGCGCCTTCCAGTGCAGCACCCACAGTACTGATGCACACATTGAAGCCCCATCGTGCACGCAAGAAGCTCAACAGCTTTTGGGGACCGCCGCCTAGTGCAGCATTGCCTCCCTCAGCCATGCCAGGTCGGATGTGAAGTCACGCATCAACGTGGATGCACCTGCTCCAAAGAAGTCTTGTATGGAGCATAAGTCTAAGCATCCTCAGGCTCTGCCAGTGCTTCCCTCAGCTCAGGTGCTTGGGCCACCGTCAACACCGTTGGACCATCCGGACTTTCACACTTGGTCCCACGCATACCGGGGCGTATGTCTCCCTGTACGCCGATGGCTGAGCTCCTCTTGTCATATGCTGTCTCTCCTCGGCGCTCCGGTCCTCCGCCTACTTTGAGACTTGGGCATATGAGCTCCTCCTGCTCCGCCAGCATCCTGCTCTGCTCTGACCTTCTCCACGGGTACCCCCGATGGATGAACCTCTTCTCCTCATGGACCATCCTGCTCTACCGATGGCACGGATGGTCCCACTCCTGCCAGACCCATCTTCTGACTCAGAGTGCTCCTCCAAGCCAGACCCAACCTTCTCGCCTGCTCGGTCCTACAGCCCAGACACTTGGCACTGACCTTATCCATCGGCATATGGTCCATTGGCCGACCTGTGGTTCTGCTACCCATGGTTGCTGCCGATGCCCACTGATCCCTATGCCTGGCCCTGCTGGCCTACCACCTGACTGTGGAGTACAACCACACCCTCATCACTGGCCATCTCTGACCCACACCGCTCTTCCTTTATGAAGAGCTTCAGGATGCCCCTGCTCTATTGGCATCATCGGCACTGATGGCACCCCCAGACCCCACTGGCGCCTCTTCGTCGCTGGACAATGCGCTTATTCCCCCTCCTCTTTCCCCTCCCAATGACCATGTCCAGTACCAGGGATTACTTCGCCACATGGCTGCGGCTCTCAATCTTCCCATGGACTCCCAGAATCAATTCCTGGGCATTATACAACCCCCGGGACCCTCCCATACTGCCCTGCTGAGCCATGAAGGCATCTTAAAGCTGACTCATGCTATCTGGCACTGGCACACCCTGGCCGCCTGTGCCCCTACCCTGAAGCAGGCAGAATGCTGCTACTTCGTAAATAAAAAGTATGGACTTTTTATTTACCCACCCACTGCCTAACGCTCTTGTACATGTGGACACTGAGTCCGTCAACAACATTTCAAGTCCATACCACCTGATTGGGCTGCGAAGAAGCTGGATCTTCTAGGATGCACGGTCTATTCATCTGTGGGGCTGCAGTTCCTCATTGCTAGCTACCAGGGCATCTTGGCAAAGTACGACTTCCTTTCCTACTCTAAGTAGTGGACTTCCAAGCCTTTCTTCCTCCAGAGAAGCAACAGGACTTTCAAGACCTTCTGTACCAGGCAAGTTGGTTGCCAAGGTCGCTTTTCAGACTTCAGTTCATGCTGCTGACGCTGCATCCTGCTATGTAGCATCCAGGGTAGTGCTCCGCCATGACTCTTGGCTGTAGTCTAGCAGGTTTCCAAAGGAGGTCCAGACTATCCTCAAGGACCTCCCTTTTGACAGCCGTAAGTTGTTAAGCGACAAGATGGATGAGTCCCTTCACTTCCTCAAGGCCTCCCGTGTCACCCTCTGGTCGCTGGGCATCTATACCCCAGCTCCTCTTGGGACCTGAATCTCGTCCTCTCCAAGCCGCCCTTTGAGCCCTTCGTGGCCTGCTCCCGTGGCCATCTTTCCATGAAGGTGATCCTCCTGTTAGCTATCACCTCCTCACGGCGCGTTAGCGAACTGGCAGCTATGATCACAGACCCGCCTTTTACTGTCTTCCAGAAGAATAAGGTCTCTTTGTGTCTTCGTCCAAAGTTCCTCCCCAAGGTGGCCTCTTCCTTTCACCTCAACCAGTGCATACATCTCCTAATCTTCTACCCTAAACCATATACCTCCTCCAGGGAGCCAAACACTCCACTCCTTTGATGTTCTCCAGGCGCTGGTCTTTTATCTCCAATGTACTCATGCCTTCCGGGTGTACCCTGGCTCTTCGTCGCCATTGCCGAGCACTGCTGGGGTCGTTCCTTCTCCTCACAACGCCTCTCCAACTGCATCTACCGTTGTATCACAGACTGCTATGCACTGTCTCTTGTCTCCCCCCCGCCCCCCCAGGTGTCACAGCCAACTCCATGCATGCATATGCAGCCACGTCCGCTTTCCTTGCAGACGTTCCGTGGCAGGATATTTGTTGGACAGCCACTTTGTCCTCTGTCCACACCATTGCCCTTGCATTAGTGACTGATGCAGCAGTCGGTCGAGCTGTCCTGCAAACTGTGTCCTCTCACGATCCCTTGCACCCGGTGCCACACTGAGCACTGCTTGCTACTCTCCCGGTGTTTGGAATCCACATAGGAATCATCACTTGAAGAAGAAGAGAAGGTTACTTACTGTAACTGGAGTTTTTCGAGGTGTGTGGTCCCTATCTGCATTCCAGTCCCGCCCTCCATCCCCTCTGCTCTGGGCTACTTTGATTCTTGGTATGAGGGAACTGGAGTGGTGTCGACCCGCACAGCCTCTTAAAGCCTCGGATGCACCAGTGTGGTCGACGCATGATGCACATGTGTGTCAATGGACACTACTATGAATATTTCTGGCTCTGGTGCATGGTGCGCATGCACACATGCATTTGGAATCCAGATAGGGATCACACATCTCGAAGAACCTCCAGTTACAGTAAGTAATCTCCACTTATTCTTTTATGTTTTAGAACTTCATTTAATTGTTTTGCATTTTTCTGAGTTAAAATAACTCATTTAAGTAATTTGTGTTTTGTAATTAGGCATAAGTATCTATCCAAGGCTAAGCCTACTGGAGAACACAAAGTCTTACTCTGTTGTTCTAATAAATTAGTGCTTTAAAATATTGACTATTTTGGGTATTATTTGACAGGTCAGTTGACCAATTATTTTTTGACGGGACAAATGCCCAACCCTACACACTCCAGATATGAGTTCCCAGTTGGACAATCCTACAAAACTCTCCCATATGTGTTAGGTCAATCCCCCCCTTTCCTTACCAGTTGCCACTTCATCCTGGAACTCCGGAATACCTTTTGGCCCCAGGATTTCTGTGACCAGAAGAAAGATGTCCCATATTTAGGCCTTTTAAAATTTGGTTGACCGTCCTGTAAGCATTTTCCTAGACATAAAGTTGCAGCTATGAAATAGACTTCTGGACTTATTTTAAATAGGAGGTGACATTTTCCTCCTGGTAGCTAATAATAGAAGTTTTGCTACATCTGTAAGTGTATAAAAGAAAACAAGTGAACACTTTTAATCCCCTGAAATAATCTAGATCGCACAGCATGCAGTTCAGTCAAAGCAACTGAAGAAATTTTACTAATCAATAACTTATAAAAGTTTTTCATTTAATGACATAAAATCTTTGGTCTTTGTGAAGTAATAGAAGTATGCCTTGTCTTCTCATTTTTTTCTTCATAGAGAACAGTGTCTGGAATAGTAGTTGCTACTGTATTCCAAAATGATATACCGCTGTCTGTTTTCTTATCCTGCAGCCTGCAATTATTGTAATTAAAGTAGGTGTTATATAACTTAAGAGAGAGTTGTTCTTGAGCTCCCAAATGTGAAATAAAGCTTTCTGATTAATCATAGCTATGAAATATGAATCTCTGGTTACGCTAGTTGTAGTTTAGCTATATCCTAGATTAAGGTTTGCTTGTTCTTGGGTGTCTATGTATATGTATGCAAAATATATTTAATATCAGTATCATAAATGTTTTCCTACCATATGGTCTTCCCACTATAAATGTTTTCTCATTATCACAAGCTTCGTTGCATGTCTATTTAAATACAATTATCAATGTATTCTCCATTTATGGGATATATAGTTGCCTGTGCCAAGTTCACAGCTATCTAAAATGGCAGTGCTGGTTAGGAGCAGTTGAGGTTAGGGTTGCCAACTTTCTAATCGTACAAAACCGAACACCCTTGCCCTGATGCCTGCCCTGCCCGGCCCCACTCCTTCTCTGAGGTCCTGCCCCCCGCTCATTCCATCCCTCTCCCTCCATTGCTCGCTCTCCCCACGCTCACTCATTTTCACCCTGCTGGCTGAGAGGGTTGAGGTGCGGGAGGGGGTGAAGGCTCTTGCTGGACGTGCGGGCTCTGGGGTGGGGCTGGGGATGAGGGGCTTGGTGTGCTGGAGGGGGCTCCAGGCTGGGGAGTGGAGCAGAGGGGTTCGGAGTATGGGAGGGGGCTCTGGGCTGAGGCAGAGGGTTGGGGTGCAGGAGGGAGTACGGGCTCTAGGCTGGCTGTGTGGGTTCTGGCCAAAAATGGAAAGGGGGGGGAGTTCTGGGCTGGGGCAGAAATTTGGGGTGGGGAGGGCTCCAGCTGGGGGTGTGAGCGCTCGTGTGGGGCTGGGAATGAGGGATTGGGGTGCAGGAGGGTGCGCTGTGCTGGGACCGAGGGGTTCAGAGGGTGGGAGGGGGATCAGGATTGGAGCAGGGGGTTGGGGTGTGGGAGGGGGTCAGGGGTGCAGGCTTCCAGCGGCGCTTACCTAAGGTGGCTCCCGGAAGCAGCTGCATGTCCCCTCTCTGGCTCCTCCACGGAGGCATGGCCAGGCAGCTCTGCGCGCTGTCCCGTCCACAGGCGCCACCCCTACAGCTCCCATTGGCCACAGTTCCCAGTGGGAGATGCACAGTTGGTGTTTGGCGCAGGGGCTGCTTGCAGAACCCCCAGGCTGCCCCTGCTGCGCCGCCGACCAGACTTTTAATGGCCCGGTCGGCAGTGCCGACCAAGCCGCCCGGGTCCCTTTTCGACCAGGCATTCCGGTCGAAAACTGGACGCCTGGCAACCCTAGTTGAGGTCCACCTCATGAATCTTAAATGTTCAGACCTGAGGCTGTAAAGGGGATGCATATCATCTTTGGTCCAGCTGGGATCAGTTTATATATAGGCATCCAAGCCCTGCCAGCCACTTTGAAAAGGGGGAAGAAATATGGCTCTCTGCAGAGGAGGTATCATCCACGTTAGAAGAAGGAAGATGGATCCAAGGACAGGTCTCTAGGGATGAGATCTTCAGATCTGAAGGGTCTTTGGAGAGTGTGTAACCCAGGGCCATCTTCTGTGGCGTGCCCTGAGGAACCTATGCTAGTGAATCTAAGTGGTAGTCTTTCGATCTGGAGGGAATGCCAGACCAACGTGACTGCCAGATCTTCACTTTTTAGCACTTTGTGCTAGATCCTCTTTAGATCCTGATAGACTGGTTTCCCCTCTGTCGTCTCTTCTTTTTTTCTTCCCAGAAGAAGTGGGTGTGTTTTTTGGTACCAAGACTAGTGTCTAGCCTTAGCACCCAGTGGGATAGACCTTGAGATTAATCTGGCTAACTCTTGGATCAGACTTAACCCTTTATCTCAAACAATAACTTGCCCCCTTCTTTGTCTCCTGTAAGGCCAAAGCAACATTGGTCCAGCTAAGGAGATTGTTTGAGGGGTAAGTTGTCTTAGAAGAACCTCATTTAGATGTCTGCCTGTGTCCTTGATACTGCTGTGTAATTTGATCTTCAGTCATGCTGAAGTGATTGGATCTCAGTCCAAAGCCCCAGTCACACATTGAATATCTTCTTTTTGGGTGGTCCAAATTTATTTAGTGGATACTTTTGGAAGTCTTAGATACTAGACTTCAAGTTTCAAAGACACTGCTTTGGGTCTGCTTTGGTCTTAATTGTCAGCTTATCAAAGATCTTTACCCCAACAGTGTAGGAAACTGAGGAGTAAGTACTGGTAAAAGGCTTCTGCATGAACTCCTGTTCTGGTTTCGTGCAACACAAGAGTCTTGGTCCAGACATTTGTATCGAACCCTTATATTTCCCTTTTCAGCACTGGTATATTCATTTCCTGGCAGCCTCGGATGGCATTGTTATGGACTGTTGGGTCCTAAAAGTCATCCCGAAGGGCTATGCAATGCAATTCTGCTAGATGCTGCCTCCTAACCCATCTTCCCTATATTTTTTTTTCAGGGATCTATTTTCATGGTCTTAGAAGATCTATATCACTTTATTACAGGGTGAATTTGATTTAAATCAAATTGATTTAAATCATGATTTAAATCATTAGTCAGGAAGACTCGATTTAATCATGGATTTCTACATAAAAGTGCATTCTGGTTGCTTGTTATAACCTTAATACATATTTTTCACCACTCAGAGATAGAGGTAGGTTTCATTTTTAGAAGGTACACACTATACATTTTTAAAGTGATTTATTTTAGTTTTACAGCTATGTCAGAAAATGAATGATTGTTTGATTATTTCATTTACCAAAGGTAATTGAAGCAGATATTTATGAAGTCATTGGGAGGTGAACTATCTCCAATTCAACAGTTAATCATTAATATTGGGAGGATTTTCTTGCCATGCTATATTAGGAGGACAACATCACCAGAAAGACATTTAAATTGTTTTATTTAACTAAAACAACATTATGTATAGTGGATTTTTTTCTTCAACAGCAAACATAATATTTTAGCAAAACAAACATATGAATTTTTGAATTTAGTTTAAACATTCAAGTTTTTTTTAAAATCAGGTTTGTTTTTGTTAAAATTGTTTAACTAAAATAGTTAAATGAAATATTTAAAACAAAACAAACAAAAATTAAATCGACTATGTCAGCCAGGTCAACATGAGAAACTTAAAATATTGGCTTCTGCAGCTAACTCGGTCATCTTCACCTTCCTTTTCCTGTTTGTTCATAATCTGGAAAAGAAAAACCAGCTTTCCTGCTTTTTCAGCAGGAAACGATCACTCAATTTGGAATGAATTAGTCCAAAGGAAGAAAATATTCTTTCTACGCCAGCAGAAGAAGCTACTGCTGTTAAAAGTGAGATTATCACTTCAACAGTCTCTGAATCCAAGTGCTTAAGTGACTTCCACCAGTTCACTATGAGTGTGACTTTCTTTAAAACATCAGCAAACGTATATTTCTTGAATGGTTCACCCTTAGTGCTGAAGTTTATTATAGTTGGCATTATGGACGGATGGTTGCTGGATGTCCATGTCATAGCCAACTCCTATTCTTCAGCAGTTAAGGTTTGACCCTGGTACCGAGTATTGAGCCTAGTTGCAAGAAGATGAACTGGAGATAGTGCTTGTCCCATTCGTTTTTTTAATGCTTGTAATTTAACTCTGTCATTGCTTATTTCTCTTTTTAAGATCTCACTCAGTTCCTTCCAAATTTCAACAGTCAGCAATAAAACAGCTATTTCCCTGCATTTTGTTCAAGGCTACAGAAATAAGCTTCAGGGTACTCAGCATGTGTTCCACATTTCTCTTAAGCCCAATGTTGAGAACGTTGGCTGTGACAGTTTTTCAGTTTTGTTCACAAACTGTCATCAGATTAGTCCAGTTCTTGATATAGTGCTCAAAACTGTCCACTACTGAGTTCCATCAGACTTCTTGTGGGAGAGTTAGCTTGGTTCCTCCCACTTTTTTCAGAGCAGCTGCTGCAAAGTTGTTGTTAAGGAAGTATTTTGCAATTTCAACAACATTAGCCTTTATTTCTGGAACACTGAAGTCTTTGGCTAGGAGGTGCATCAAATGAGCACTGCAATTGTATTTTACTAGCTTGGGACTCTCTTCTAAATAATTTCTTCTCGTCTTGAATACATTTGCAGCATTGTTATTGTCTGTGACCAAGCTGCATACTAGACATTTGAATTTATTTTCACAGTTTAATAGCTTTTACTGCTACTTCTTGTAAGTATTCTGCTGTGTGTGCATTTCCTGATGTATCAATTGTTTCTGTAAGAAAGACATTCCCTTCTTCTGTCACACAAGCACATACAACAGGATAATTGTGGACATTGCTCCACTCATCAAGACTCAGGTTAACTGAGGGTTAATTTTACCCTCTAGACCTTTTGCAAACTGCTCAATTTCTCTTTCATACACTTTATCCAGGAATTTGCCTGCAACATCTGCTTTGTTGGGTGGACTGTATCCTGGTCTTAATGACTGAACCATGTTAATGAAGTGTGTGTTCTCAAAGGAGAGTTTGTTGCATAAACAAACTGGGCAGTTTTTTAATCAATTACCTCTTTTTCTAATCTGCTGGTTCTTATCACAAACTTATCTATGGTTGTTTCTGGATGATGGAGATTTTTTTTTTCTTTTTGCTACAGGTGATATACTGTGACTATGTGACATACATGATGTGACTGAAACACTATCATTGGCAAATAACTCTGAAACTATAGAAAATGATGATGATCTTGAAGGTGGATAGTCTTCAGAATCCTAAATGTTGAGGATGGATTCTCCTAAACAAAATAAGTCAATGCAGTTATTTAATTATTATTCCCATACTGCTCATTTATTATTACTCATTGCATTCACTGACACTGAGTACTACTTTAAAGGTGAAATTGTAAAAGGAAGATCTGCCTATTTCAGCTACTTATTTTTTATCACAGCTGCATCTAAAATGATAGTACCATAGAGTAACAACTATATTTTTTTGCTCAAACATGAGAATTCAAGAATAGTCCAGAAGGAAGACAGGCAGTCCTTAAGAAAGAAGTATGAAATAAAAAAGTTTACCAGCCTGAAGATCCTGCATGTTCAAACATGTTCCTTTCATCATCTTCAACTCAGCTTCCTCCCGAGAAGGAACACTTCTCATGATGTTGTTTCATTCGGGCAACCAGGCCTTGCATTTCTTTGTTGCACTGTTCGCATTTTGCACACATGCCTGCCTGTCTTACCCACAAGTAGAGGAACTTCATTAATATATTCCCAAACTGGGTCTCTCTTATGACCTGCTGCCATTATAGGTTTTCCCTTCTAGTGAGAGAATGATATGGTAGATCTCAAATCAGTGAAGGCTACACTCAGAAAGACCTCAAGACTTCTGGAGTATGCTGCTCAAACAGTTTCACTTTTGTTTCTACTGCCTGTCCCTCCCTTCTCACATTTATCTCCAGACTTCTTCTCCTTGTCCAGATCTATTCCGCCCCCAACAATCTTCTATTCATTGAACTTTTTGAAGCTTTGCACTTTAGGGCTAGCCTACACTGGCAATGCTAGAGCGCTGCTTTGGCAGTGCTTTAACTTGGCTTGTGTAATCACGGCATAGCGCTGGGAGAGAGCCACCTCCACGAGAGGTATAGCTACCAGTGCTGGGAGCGTGGCTCCCAGTGCTGATGCACTGTTTACACTAACGCTTTACAGCGCTGAAACTTGCTGCGCTCATGGGGGTGTTTTTTCACACCCCTGAGCGAGAAAGTTGCAGCGCTGTGAATTGCTAGCGTAGACAAGCCCTTAGAGAGAGGTAAGGGATTGACTCTGTGTACACAAATTTGCAGAAGGACAATAGGATTGAGGTCTGTTATTTCTCACCTCTATTTATTTATTTAAATACATTTTTTGCTGTTAACAAGCATGTTATCTCTGGAGACACAAATCCACAGTTTGAGAATTGGAAAACTAAGCATCTCTGATGGTATCTTCTAGACTGAGCACTGAGTCCCATTGGGTAGATAGAACCTAAATAATCTATACAGAAGCCCCTGGGACCTCATAAGATTGGGTCCCTAATGCATGAACTATTGGAACTCGTTTATAAAACTTTCCTTAAACATTATGAATATATTGTCTCATACTATAGAATTAGAATTTTTAATCCCTATTCCATGGTGAGAGATCTTTGAGCTATAATGTGTCTTAATTAAAACTATTTTTACATTCGTTTTTTTGATAAAATGCTTTTTGAGGAAAAAACCTATTTAAATAAAAAAAATCTGATTTTTGTCCACCCTGCATTATTAGATTGGAGACAGTTGAACGAGTACACCTGGAGATTCAAGTATTATGTTGTGATGGTGGTATTCATTATCCTTTCCTTATCTGTTAGGACTGGCTTAGGCCTTTAAGTGTTCAAGCTGAAATTGCCATCATTCTATCAGAGTTGTAAGTGGACAGTATCTTTAGTTCTGTGTAAGAAACATTCATAGTTATAAAGTGCTGTCTTTTGGACAGCTCCCTGGGTTTTTACAAAATGTGGGGAGTCAAGGCAGTTCATTTCAGAAATTTAGGAATCTCATAGATACCTGAAGTTGGATGATTGGTCAGTTCAAACCCACTCCTTTCAAGAAGTTTGTCAGTCTCTGAAAGTAATCCTCTTTCAAGCCCTGGGTCTAAAGATAAACTTGAGGACTTTTGGGGAGATGATGCTTCAAATAAATATAATTACAAGCAATACTTTGGGTTCTGAAGTGTTTCCTTACACAAAATCAAGAGTTTTGTAGCTAGATGTTAATTGACAGTACCACACCCATGTGCTACAGAAATAAGTGCTCATTCTCAGCCTTTGTATCCGAAGGTGTTGGGTCTTTGGAACTGCTGTGCATATTATCAAATCTACAAGGCTGATTTTCATCTGTTAGGGAAAAGGAATTTGCTTGCAGACTCTTGATACTCCAGCATGGGAAGAGGAACAACAAAAATGGTCCTTGAAGACAGCAGTGGCACAGACTCTGTGCTGGAGAAGAGAATCATCTGTCCATAGATTTTTTTGCTACAAAAAACTCTGTGTGTAAATGTTCACTTTTTGTTAAAGGACAGGAAAGGATACTGGCATGCTGACAGATGGCTTTTTTAGGACTGGAGTAATCATTTCCTGTTTTCATTCCGTGGTTCATTTTCTGTATGTTATGAGGAAGATAAGAGGAGACAAAGCTCACTTGCTTTTCATAACTCCAGCCTGGGCTTGTCACTTCTGGTGTTTTGATCTCATGCAACCTTTTTTGGAATTTTCAGTACTTCATCCTGAGCTTCCAGATCTTCTGCCTAGAAAGGAGGTCAGATTTGACAGTCAGGCCCAGAATCCTTTTATCTAAAGGATTAAATCATGCTCCAAAGAGATGCAGGACATAATTTTAGAATCCAGGAAGGCGCCTACAAGGAAGCCAAGGTTCCTTGAAATGGAAAAGATTTGTGTGAACTATGGCCAATGGATTGTGTACTTTACGAACATTGATTTCTGATATTTTTGAATGTTTGTTTTAGTTAAATATATCAAAATTTTATTTCTTAGAATACACAGAGTAGTTTCTAGATCTGGGAGAATAAATGGTTTTTCAGTTTACTTGCAGTTCAGAAAAAAATTAGATTGATTTGAATCCAAAAATTTCAAAAAATGTGTCAAATAAAAAAAAATCTGTTTTTAAGTTAAATTAAATGTTTTGTTTGACTTGAAATACATTTTTTTGCATTGTGGTTGTGGTGGTGACCTCCTTTATAGCCTTAGCTTACTGATGTAAAACAGTCATCTGGGATGTGGGAGACTTGAAAACAGTTTCCTCTTCTGCCTAGTGTGGAGAAGGAATTTGAATGTGGGTCTTAACTGCATTGCACTTGTGTGCCCTAGCTACTTGGCCATGGGTTATTCTGTGGAAGCTTTTGCACTTTTTATATATAATTAAATAGTCATTGGAGCAGGGACTTAAACTTGAGTCTCCCAAATCCTAGGTGACTGAATTGTTACAGTGCTATGAATAACAATAAATAATCATTGGGCCAGAGAGAGAGAGAGAGAGCAAACATGTGTGAGTGACTCCATAGCCTGGTGGTTAGGGCACTCACTTAGGGCATGGGATTCCCAAATTCAAATCTCTATGCCACAACAAGTACAGAGGGGAATGGAACCCTGGTTTCCAACATCCCATGTGAGTGCTTTAACCACTGGGCTAATGATTATGAGGGAGGCCACCGCCGCTGCTAATCCCCAAAAATATTTTTTTCAGGCCAAAACTATTGAGTGAATTTGTCTCAAATTCACAAATAGATTTGGATCCACCAATAAACTATTAAACATATTGTCCAGCTCTACTTATTTATGCTTTCCACTGCGAGGTTCCAGAATCCCCTGTCCTTAGACATTGTACAGAAGTTCTGAATAGAACATATCAAGCAGACAGAAGATTTTTTCCATTCCAGTGGCTTGAAATTAAAATTTAAGACAGATGGAAACAACCTTTTAACTGTTTGGGAGAGCAGTCTGTACTACCCCCTTCTAAATGTTATCTTTTATTGCTACACTAGCTTCATGGGGGGGCAGAACAAACTACAGGGTTTTGTGGTTGTGGGGCTGTTTATACTGTGTTCCACAAGGACAAAATGGCTTTATGTTCTTGCTGTATATTTATGCTGAAGATGTTTTGAAATTCTGTTTTTCTTAAACCATATTCATTTCCTGGTGAGGCTAGGTAATATAAACATGATTTTAAGAGGGTGCTGAGTTATTTAGAGAAGATAAAACTTTTTAGAAAATCAGCCAAGTTATTTATAGTTTATGGTTGTAGAGTGTGGAGTTTGCTTTACTCATATTTTCAAAATGAATTAGACTTTGCATGTAGACTTTTTCAGTTAGTTGGTGACCCATTACTAAGGAAGTTTAAAAGCCCATTCAGCTAGTTCTAAAGCAGCTTTTATGGCATGCTTATCTGATGGCTCTTCCCTTGCAAATATGTGGAAAACTGACTTTTGGAGTTATATTTATATGTATTTACATGCATTTCTCCCTTGATATGACATCTGATTCTGACAGTGTTGCCATAAGAGCAGTTTTGCAGCCATTATCAAATAAGTATTTTGCTCTCCTGCTGGGGATTGTATAGCCACTTAATCTTCATGTCGATCTATATTGACAATTCTCAAAAGAGGAAGAAAGGTTACTTACCAGCAATGGCTTGAGTATAATGCCTTTGCAGATCCACAGTGCCCAGCTTCCTTCTCCATCTTTTGGAGTACTTCTTCTGAGTCTTTCAGTTAGCCAAAGGAGTTGGGACCATGCAGACTTTTTGTACCTTTGTGTCCAAACATTTGCTTCTGTGAGGGAGTGGTCATATACATGGTACTGCTCTACTGGGTATGGTGCAGGTGCACAAAAATCCTGGAAATGTGAATCTGCAGAAGTAAAATATTCAAGGAACAGTTGCTGGTAAGTAATCTTTTTTCCCCCCTAGTGACTTCAGGCAGCATCATCTTCCCAAACAAAAGTTCAGTAATGTTTATAGGGAGAAATTAAAACCCTAAAACTTTTCAGTCACAGGAAAAATGTAGAACTTCTACAGCAGGTTGATGCTATAAAAATCACAATTTTTATGTTAATACCCTTCTATTGAACACAAAATATAGGTCCTGGTTCTGCAAACATGCGGAGGGCTTGTAGGCAGGATCATGGCCCTAGATTGGAAACAGTTAAGGAAAGAGACAATTTTCTTTGATATTTGCACAGTATTAGCTAGCTATACTTGTTGTGGTCAGTAAATAAAGGAAAACAGAAATACTTTCTAATTTTTCAGCGTATTTTAAAAGGGAAATATTCTGTTTGCTCAGTTAAACATACTGAAAGTTCAGAATGATTTTCTCTCAGTATATGAACTAATAACTTTGAGACTGAAGTTTGTAATAAATAACATTAGTGTAGTTTTCTGGAGGGTGGCCATCTTGGTAAAAGTGTCATTTGTGATACCCGTAGTAGAGCAAGACTGAGATTTGTAAATTAGTTAATGTTCTGCCTTACTGTTGATTTATAGTAATAACCCAATGAAAAATAAAATTTTCACTATTAATACAATAATTCTGGTGGAAATACAAGAACTTTAAAACAGAATGGATATCAATATAGCTTTTTAATTCAATTTTTCTGTAATGTTATGGTACCAAGATCTTGATTTTTGGCAAGACGGTTTTATTTTAGTAACACTAATAGATTCAGTAATGCTAATTGTAACTAATAAAGAATTTCAGTGTATGCTGCTTCTCAATGCAAACATTCTGATGGTTCTGCTGAACAAAATGTGCGTAGTTTAATATTTGAAATATTAGTCATTTGACTTTCACAAGAATGTAACTTTTATAGTCAAATTTGTGTTTTGTGTTTAAATAATAGAAAATTGTATTATGTATGTCATACATGGATTATGTTGAAGATGAACCTGAACTTGGGTTATATTTTGCTTTCATATTTTGTAGAAATATAAAGAAAAAGACAAACACAAACAAAAATACAAGAAGCAGTCTGAGTCTTCACCATCTTTGGTTCCGTCTCTTACTGTAACTACAGAGAAAGTAAGTTTTCTTTTTCCCCCTCCTAAGGCTTAAGTTCAAATGAATTATTAAATTTGCATTTTGACACGTTTTTAGTAATGTAGAGTTGTAAACTGTTTGTGTCTGTGCTATGAAGAATGTCTGAGAATTTTATAATTGCAGAATAGTTACTAGATAGTGGCTATAGAGACTGTAAGAAGTTGTACTTGTCTGTGATAATATTTGGTGAATTGAGAAATATGAAAAATTAAGTTATTCATACTCCATTGTAATAGGACTCTTTATACATTCCATGGGTGGCGTACCTGAGCCCACTTATCCACTGACGCTTTAAAAAACACCGTACCCCAATCTGGGTCTATTCTGGTTATGTGATATGTATGTATCTCGTGATCCTTGTAACTGATACCTGTAATCCCTCATAACTCAAGCCGGACCCCAGATGTACAGTACCTTCCCTCTTAACTTGTGTATATTTAATTTTAAACATTAACTTTAATAAAAATTTTAAATCTGCTCTTGGAGCATTTGCCAGACTATCACTGACACAAGAAGTATTCAAGTCAATAATTGCAAACTCATGAGCACGGTACACATCCACAACACATCACATTTCTTGAGTGTTAGCAATTTTTGCCTCTTATCTGCCTGCTGCATTGAGTCTTCCTTCTTGTTGTGGCAATGACTTGACTCTAACTCAAGGGACCCATGTGAAATGCCAAGTTGTAAAGAATATTTTTAAGAGGGACTACAACACATGACACACATTAATGGTGCTGTTACAGGAGCACAGTAGCTTATAAATGTTTTTCTTCCGCAGAGTATGAATTCATTTTCTCCCATTTTTTGGGATCTCAGGTTCTCAATACTGTTTGACACATGATTCTGAAAAGTGGTGGTTTGAGTTCATTAGTTCTTGGTACTCACCAGTATAATTGTTTTGTCTTTCTATGGAAAGATGGCAAAACCCTGCACCCAGACCCTACCATGTGGCAATCTGATTGCTGGATCTTTACTCATTGCTCAACAAAATATAACCTTTGTGTTTCCAAAACACCATGACTCTTGTCAGAGCATATAAAAACCTGAAACTTCTGCTTTTCACTGTCTGAGGTTTCCAGAGGAAAGGTGTAATCACCTTTTCAAGTAACTGTATAAGTTTTGGAGATCCATCACTAACAGAGCAGATGTTCTCAGTATGCTTGGACACTTTCATTTCTTCTCATCAAGATTAGGAACATTCATTTGAAGTGTGCACACTTTTATAGTTTCATAATTAATACAGTAAGCCTGCCTTTTGTCTGTTCCTCAAATGTCTTGTGAAGGGAAATGTTCCAAAGAAGCTAATTTGTGGTCTTGGAATGTATGGTCTTTTTTGGTCTTGGAGTCATCCTTTTTTCAGCCATTGACTTCTGTTTTGGCCTGGCCTGGCCTGGCCCTGCATAGTGTACTTGTACTTGCTAAACATAACAGACGATATTTGGCGATGGGCGATATTTGGATTGTGTTGCAGCTCAGCTGGCTGGAAATGGAAGGAGTACTAGCAGAAGAAACTGCCTGTGACACTATTGTGATTTGATGTAGGACACAGAATTAGTTTACAATATATTAAAACTAAAATATTGAGAGGTCTGAACAAGTTTTGGTGTATTGGTCTGAGTACAGGATTGGTATTCAATAACTTCTGAGTTCTGACCTGCCTCACTTTTTTTCTAAGTCAAGAGGGGGAAAGAATTTACCTACTTCACAAGGATGTTGTGGTGACACCTAATGTTCTAAGGTTCTTTTGAACATGAAAACATGAACATTTGTAAATGGTGGATATTCTTCTTACACTGAGATCCCCCTGTGACGCTGTGCAATCTGTATGGTTTTATAAAAACATGATGATAAGTGAATATAATGTAACTCGGATATGCTTCATGCAAAAGGTCTCTTGTAAGGTATCATTACAAAGCTTATAATCTACTGAGTGTGATCATCCGATTTGTATAAATGTACCACTCTTGTATCTAAAACTAGAAATATAAAATATAACTCTCAGGGCCTATTGTAATTATGTAAAGCGTGGGCCATTAATGATGGTTTGGAATCTTGATGACTCCCATTGTCTGCAGATGGCTGTGTTTACCTGTGAGTCTTCCTGTATATGTGTGTGCTGGCAAGTAAGTAATGAAGTCTTGCAGTGACATGTGATCATGTCACCTGAACTGGAATCCATCTTTAACCTGGTGCTTTTCCAGTGAGGGGGGTGGAAACCCAGAGGGACAAAGGGTTCCTGCCTTATGCAAAAGATATATAAAGGGATGGAAGAGAACAAAGGAGAGAGAGGAGCCATCATGAAGAATCCCCTAGCTATCACCTGAGCTGCAACAAGAGCTGTACCAGGGGAAAGAATTGTGCCCAGGCCTGGAAGGTGTTCAGTCTGAGAAAAAACTTACTAAAGCATCTCTGAGGGTGAGATTATCTGTATTCAGTTTGATTAGGCATAGATTTGTGCATTTTATTTTATTTTGCTTGGTGACTTATTTTGTTCTGTCTGTTACTACTTGGAACCACTTAAATCCTACTGTCTGTATTTAATAAAATCACTTTTTATTTAGTAATTTACTCAGAGTATGTATTAATACCTGGAGGAGCAAACAACTGTGCATATCTCTCTATCAGTGTTATAGAGGGTGAACAATTTATGAGTTTACCCTGCATAAAGCTTATGCAGGGTAAAACGGATTTGTTTAGGTTTAGACCCCATTGGGAGTTGAGCATCTGAGTGCTAAAGACAAGCACACTTCTGTGAGCTGTTTTCAGGTAAACTTGCAGATTTGGGGCAAGTGATTCAGACCCTGGGTCTGTCTGGTTGGAGCAGATGGGAGAGTCTGACTCAGCAAAACAGGGTGCTGGAGTCCTGAGCTGGCAGGAAAAACAGGAGCAGAGGTAGTCTTGGCACATCAGGTGGCAGCTCCCAAGGGGGTTTCTGTGATCCAACCCATCACACCCCCTGAGCAAGCTCTCCCTGACCAAGACAAAGCAGAGGCACTAGGGACCCCCTTGACTATCCCACTGTTATGTGAGGTGGCTGCATCCATCTTCCAGAGTAAGGTTACAGCCCTCAGAGGTGCCAAGACTTCCAGTTGAGACAGTAGCAGTATGTGTGGAATAGGGCCTAAGCCAGGGCTCCCCAGTATACCTGTTTTCCCTCCTAAAACCCGGAGTTTACATTTGCAACATATAATTTTCCCTTACTCTTTAGGCTTTTGTCATAATCTTTGTTAACAGGGTTTGACTGAAGGGGAAGGATTGGAGGTAATTGGGTGAAATCAGGACAGGGAGGAAGCCGAAGTAAAACATAATTTCACTGCTCAAAATCTTCATTAATCCAGACATAAGGTTGACCGGCAGTGCCTCATACCCTTCCAGAATGTCAAATGCACTTATACCTAAGCTCTAAACACAGATAATATAAAGTGAAGCTGGAAAATAAAGTTAAAGTAATAGTGTCCACAGCCCTTCCCTCCACAGAACCTTAACTCTGTCCCCCTTTGCAGCTGGCAATTGGTAGTGGAAGAAAACTAAACCTGACCAGTCCCTTTAAAAAAAAAAAAAACTTGCCATTTTCTGTGTTGTATCCAGTATAATGGTATTCCATTGTTCTTCTTCAAACACTCCTGCTAACTCTCACAGTGCTAGATGTTTCCCATAGCACTTTATTTCCTGGTTTTAGTGGTTTATGCACATTCAATGTTCTGGAAAAGTGTGAGGCGCATTGCTAGTCAAGTGTAACAAAGTTTTTGGTAGTCAGTTTCCCTTGTATTTTGAGGAAGTGATAATAGTGAGAGGGCATGGTTGAGGGAAACCTGTAGGGATGGGAAGGATTGATGGGTCTTCCTCACCACCACTCAGCTACCAGGTCTCTTCTCCCCCTGTTCCCTCCATGGCCCAAGTATGGTTGGAGGGGTTATAGGAAGGAAAGAAAGAGGCAACTGGGCTGTGAGGGTATAGCTACCAAGTAGAGGCAGAGGTGAATGCCAAGCTCCTTAGTCTACTTTGGGGGCTAGTGTAAGGTGAAGGGCTCCTGTATCATAGGAGGATTGCAGAGATATGAAGTGGTCCATTCATCCCAAAGTCTGTGCTCTTCCCCATTTTCCAAAGTCTGTATGAACCTCTGCTGTGGCACACCAGTTTTCAAGACAATTTCCCTGTACGTGTGGGATTTAGAGTACTTTGATTGTAATGAATAGCTTTGTATTGGAGGAGCTGTATCTGAGGAACTCCTTGACCAATGACCCCAAATGCACACTACTTGCTCTGTGCCATGGCATAGCACTTTTCAAGGCAATCCGAGTATCTGTGTGGATTTTCAAGCACTTTGAAATATCCACTCTTAAACAAAAGGCTCTTCTCTCAGGGCAAAACTTCCAAAAGTGGAGCCCGTGTACCCCGTCATCCAAAGCTGATTGTGGGCAGAGAATGGTAGAGCGCACAGCAGACATTCTGAGAAATCTGTTGAGGGCAGGACTCAAAATCACAGTTTCTGGGAGTTGCTCGTGAGCTACCCAGTGACAGACAGCAGGTGTGCCTATAAACACACTTTCTCACTTCAGAGCAGCAGTCTTGCACCACATGTACAAATTGATGTCTGTAGCACCCAGGCTCAAGCCAATTTCTAGAGCTAAATTAAACACTTAACTTGTTAAAAATTACTTAACCAAAGTGCTAGTATAGGTGCTGAACACTAGCTGAATACAGACCTAATCAGGTGATACCAGTTTTTGGGGTAGATCAGTGAAATATTTTGAGCCTCCAGTATGTGCAAAAAATTATACAAACCCCAGAAAATGTTACTGTCAGGTTCTTTATTTCAGGATGCTGAATCTTGGGAGCCCCTGGGTTAAATGGCCCCAAATTTGGCCCAGTAATCCTACTCTCAGACCCCTATTAAGCTCAGCAGTTTTCAAAACAATTTGAGTGTGCTTGTGAATTTTTAGAGCACTTAGAAAAATCAACTGTTAAACAGTAAGCTTATCTCATCCTTAGGCAAGGTCAACACTAGAAACTCTTGCCAGTATAACAGTGTTGGTTATGTTGGGGTGGGTGTTTTTTTTTTTGGGGGGGGGGGGGCGGCGAAATTTTTATACCAGCAAAAGCCTGAGTGTGGACACAGTTATACTGGGGAAAATGCAACAGAGAGTCCTGTGGCACCTTTAAGACTAACAGATGTATTCAGAGCATAAGCTTTCGTGGGTGAATACCCACTTCGTCAGACACATGTAATGGAAATTTCCAGAGGCAGGTATAAATATGCAGGCAAGAATCAGTCTGGAGATAACGAGGTTAGTTCAATCAGGGAGGGTGAGGTCCTCTGCTAGCAGTTGAGGTGTGAATACAAAGGGAGGAGAAACTGCTTTTGTAGTTGGCTAGCCATTCACAGTCTTTGTTTAATCCTGATCTGATGGTGTCAAATTTGCAAATGAACTGAAGCTCAGCAGTTTCTCTTTGGAGTCTGGTCCTGAAGTTTTTTTGCTGTAAGATGGCTACCTTTACATCCGCTGTTGTGTGGCCAGGGAGGTTGAAGTGTTCTCCTACAGGTTTTTGTATATTGCCATTCCTGATATCTGACTTGTGTCCATTGATCCTTATACGTAGTGACTGTCCAGTTTGGCGAATGTACATAGCAGAGGGGCATTGCTGGCACATGATGGCATATATAACATGTGTGGACGTGCAGGTGAATGAACCGGTGATGATGTAGCTGATCTGGTTAGGTCTTGTGATGGTGTTGCTGGTGTAGATATGTGGGCAGAGTTGGCATCGAGGTTTGTTGCATGGATTGGTTCCTGAGTTAGAGTTGTTATGGTGCGGTGTGTGGTTGCTGGTGAGAATATGCTTAAGGTTGGCAGGTTGTCTGTGGGCGAGGACTGGCCTGCCTCCCAAGGTCTGTGAAAGTGAGGGATCATTATCCAGGATGGGTTGTAGATCACTGATGATGCGTTGGAGAGGTTGAAGCTGAGGACTGTAGGTGATGGCCCGTGGAGTTCTGTTGGTTTCTTTCTTGGGCCTGTCTTGTAGCAGGAGGCTTCTGGGTACACATCTGGCTCTGTTGATTTGTTTCCTTATTTCCTTGTGCGGATATTGTAGTTTTGAGAATGCTTGGTGAAGATCTTGCAGGTGTTGGTCTCTGTCTGAGGGGTTGGGGCAGATGCGGTTGTACCTCAGTGCTTGGCTGTAGATAATGGATTGTGTGGTGTGTCCGGGGTGGCAGTTCTGTCTTGCAGGATTTCCCACTATTTTACAGCTCCGCAGCCTGGGCCCTGTGACCTCGACTCAGCTGACACTGGCCAGCTGTGGATGTTTAATTGATGTATAGATGTACCATTAAGGCTTGTTACTCCTGGGGGAGTGCACAATATTTTAAAATTCTGCAAATTTTATTTGTCAATAAATAAATGTGGCTCCAGCATGGCAGTGGGGAGCACACGCCACTGGCTGCATTGAGTCGGGAGATCACCCTGAAGATCCTACCTCCCTTGGTACAGGGACTCAGCAGTGAGGTTGGCCCTGACCCTGACACAATGCAAGGGGTGGGCCTGCCCCAGAAACACCCCGGGGTCCTGCCCCTCTGCGCCAGGTGCACCAGGTATGATGGGCAGGCTCAGCCCAGCAGGATCCAAGTGTGGAAGGGTTTAGTGTGGGAGGATCCAGGTGTGGGGTGAGAGGTTTCTGTGTGGGGCAGTCTGGGTGCGGGTGGCTCAGTGAGAGATGTGGATGCACAGAGGGTATGGGGAGATGGGGCTCGGCAGGGGAAGGGCCTGGGGGGCACAGTGGAGGGGTCCAGGTACTGGGAGAGTGGGGCTTGATGGGTTGGGGGTCCAGGTGCAGCTGGTTGGGGATCAGTGGGGTGGAGGTGTGGGTGTGGGGGGCTTGTTGGAGGGGTCCAGGTGTAGAGGGGTAAGGCTTGTCAGGGTGAGGGTTCGATGGGCCTGCTTAACGGGGGAGCCCCAGCTGCTGCCAAGGGGATACTGCCTGCTGGGCTCCCGCGATTCCCCTATCCCCTTTTCTTCTCCATCCCCTTCCCACATTCCCCTCCCCCTGCCCTATTCCACCCCCCTTTCCTTCCCCACTGCCTCTTCTCCCCACCCCCTTACTTCCTCCTTCCTTCATTTCCCTCGCTCCTCCTTACCTAGCCCCACTGCAGGCACTCACTGTTGCACAGAATAGAAAACAGGAAGGCTCCCAGCACACAAAAGGAGAGCACGACTGGCACGAGGACCCAGGAGGCATTCAGCTGCAGAGTCAGCAGATCCGAAACACAGCTTCCTTCAGCTGGGCAGCTCTGCGCTTGCAGAACGAGGGGGGCAGTGTCATGTAACCTCATGTACCATCCCATGCCTCGCCTCTGTTTGGAGGGGGCAATCCCTGTCCCCAAAACTGCACTCATGGTCCGCCACCCCTCCCCCCCCCGCACAGCTTCCCTTTGCTTCCCTGCTGTTTTCTGCAGGGAAACGCAGGAAATCTGCAGGAGGGCCATTTTCTGCGGGCACGCAGTCATGCAGAATCCCCCCAGGAGTAACTTGTCAATGCTTAAAATGCTATAGAGGCACAGCTGCATTGCTGTAGCGCTTCAGTGTATATACTGCCTATGCTGCTGGGAAGGATTCTCCCGTCAGACACAGGTAATCCATCTCCCATTGACCTAACGCTGTCTACACTGGGACTTAGTTTGGCTTAACTATGCTGCTCAGGGATGTGGATTTTTCATACCCCTGAGTGACGTAGGCCTTGGCTACACTTGGGACTTCGCGGCAGCGCTGTGAAGCGCGAGTGTAGTCGCGCCGCCAGCGCTGTAAGAGCTGTCGCTGTATGTACTCCACCTCTCCGAGGGGAGTAGCTGGTAGTGCTGTGAACAAGCGTGCAGCACTGCAGGCTCTGATTACACTGGAGCTTTACAGTGCTGTACTCGCGCTCAGGGGGGGTGTTTTTTCACACCCCTGAGTGCAGCAAGTTGCAGCGCTGTACACCGCCAGTGTAGCCAAGGCCGTAGTTATGCTGACCTAATTTTTAATGTTGAGTGGGCCTTAGTCTAGATAAGGCCTTAACTATTGTGGTGTTGCCACCACACTGTAATAATCAATATCAGATTGTAATGAGTGTAAATCAAGAGGTGAATTTGTAATGGCCAAGAAATAGATTTTCAAAAAGAAGTTAAGAATAAAACTGGAAATTAAAAAGTATAAAAGCAAAGATAAAAGATAAGCAAGGTTTAAAACTAAATAAATCTAGAAATAGGCAGAGTGAAAAATAAATAGGCAAGAATTAAAACAAAAATTAGAAAATAGGCATGTAGGAAATAAAAGTAAGTAAAATAAATGAAGGGTTAAAACAATTGTAAAAGTGAAGAGGCAGTGGCTGAACTTTTAAATACAGATGCTTTTTTTAAAAAAAAGAAATTGTATTGGCAAGAGTTACTAATAAATCTTATTAAAATAGGCAAGTTATTGTTGTGCTGTACCAAGCATGCATGAACACATGGACTTTGACCTAAGGAGTTGAATATCTTAAAAAAAAAAAAAAAAAAAAAGATGAACCAACTGCCTTTCCTCCCAACATCTGTTGTCCCCCCCCCCCCCCCCCCCAACAAACAAAACAAAACAAAATAAAAACCCATCAAACATGTATGGAAAATTATTGGAATAAAAATTTGTGCCTGCCATTACCCTGATCGCTTTGCCTGTTTCATTGGATCTCTTTCTCACACTCTTTGTCTATTTTTCGTCCTTTTTAGTTTGCAGTAAGCATGTTGGGCCTGGGTCTATGTCTTTGGGTATCTCTTCACAGCATAGTTAGGTCTAGTTATAACTTAAATGTTACCCATAACTCGATTCCCATCCACCCACAAAATTCTCTAGTGGTGCTTTAGCTGGCCTGTTGGGGTGGGGTGGATGGAGGCTCCAGTGATGCAGGTGCTTGAGATTGTAATGCAGTGGGGATGCAGTATCTCAAGTTACAACAGCTCATCAGTAGCTAATCAAATCACTCTGTAGCTGGAATGTTGTTTTGAAATTTGGTTTGGCCTCTCACTCACGCTAGGTTAACTCGAGGTGCAGTAACTCGAGTGCACTATTTCAAGCTAACTGTGACAGTGAAGACAAGACTCGTGTTTGTCCAGCACAATGGGAATCCCATTCTCTTCGTGGCATTTAGGTGCTGCCTAATAGAAATAATAAGTATAACAGTTTGGAGCAGCTGTGGCTAAACAAGTATTTGTCAAGTGGGGTAGAGTCATAACAGATGAATGCTGTCTGTCATATATATATATATATATATATATATATATATATATATATGCTACCTTCTTTTGCTAGCATTGTGCTAGTCCTGTGCTGCCATCCATTGTAGTTCTGACATTCCTTATGGTGACTTATTAATTTGTTAGTTATGCATATTTCCTTTTCTCACTACTAGATGACCTCCTGAGATCTCTTCCAACCCTAATTTTCTATGATTCTATACTATTCAGAAAATCCTAAGTGAAATTTCTCTGCAGCTCTGAAGTGAGCCACGTTGGCAGTTTTGGAGAGTCCCACTTTGCCTACCTTTATTTAAAGTAATTAACCTCACTGGCATAAATTTAACTCCCATTCTTCTCTCTCAGATTCAATAACATCAGTTAAAACTTGTTGGATCTTTTGATTGAGGAATATGCATGGTTTTTAATACAATTGGTTGCTTTGCAGATCTATTCCTATGACTTTCTGCAATTTGCATGTTAGCATTGCGTTTCACTTAATAGTGTTGCATGGTGGGTTTTTTTAGTTCATTGTACTACATATTATGGCTTTGCTTATATGCTACAGTGACAAAAGAACAACAGCAAGCATTGGAGTGCATAGCTTTTTTCATATTTTTCAGCTTTTTCTGAGTCTAGCTAGCTAATATGAAGACAATATGATTTCTAGAATTTCAGACTTTGGGGGGGGATCAGAATATTACATAATATGTATGCTTAGAGTTTGAGTGGTGCAAAGTAACAGCTTTAAACTTCCAGGTGACTCTAGTATCTTTTCCATTAAGTGGCATTGGGGAACTGACCAAACCTAATTTGATCCTCTGAGTGGGAGTTCATATTATGTTTCCATGTACAGTACCCTTGCTCGGTTTCCTCTCCCTCCCCCACTTGACACATGAGTGAAGAGTACCAATGTGTTTTCTTTACATGGCTTTTGACCTGTACTAGGTCATATAGGTCACATGTGAGTGGGATGGAGAGCTTCAGGACCAGCCCAAGCTAATGGAAAAATGATTGAAAAATGAGCTGGGGTGGTTTCCCAATTGACCTGCCCAGCATGCAAAAGGTTCATGTTTCCAAAGTAAGCCATGGAATTTAATCAGCTTGAATCCTATTGGTCTATGCAAATAGGATTTCATTTCTTACTAAAATGACTTTGAGAGTAGTTGGTAAACTTGTAGGTAATAATTTTAAAAAGTAGTGCCCTGCTCTGTGCCATGGTTTACATTGTTTGCCCTGAACTGTGAAAACTTGAAAAAAATACAGTTAAAATGAAACAAATTTACATGGGAATATATTGCTTCTAAAGAGGCTATTGAGCAAACGGGTAGTTTTCTAAAATAAAAAAGTAGTATTTCTGAACACTGATAAACTACTGATTGAAAGGTACATTTTTCTCAGTACAGCTTCCTGAGATCTCACATATTGAGTAACATACCCCAGCATGTAAAATCTGAATTGCAGATAATTTTATTATAATTAACTTTTTTTGAGTTTCTGTCTGGTGGTGGTTGTATTAGTGAAAAGTGAGTTCATTTTTTCATGCCAGTTATATCAAAGCACAATGTGAAAGATAATAAATTGTTTTTTATAGTGCTATAGACCCAATTCAGGAAAGCATCTTTTTAGAGAATAGTTTTAATGGGATTTAAGCAGTACATGTGTAAATGTTTTTTTTAGTAGGGATGGATTTAAAGACATTTTAGTGCTGTCCTGAATCTCAGAGCCTTAATAATGATTAAAGAATCAGAAAGAAAAATGTACTGTTTAATATTGATATAAAATATTTAAACAAAGATCTGGTTGTTTAACATTTAGGAGGTTTTCTACCAATCAGAATGCAAATTAGTGTTTTGTTTAATTATACGTCTGCTCAGTTTAGTAAAATACAACTGCTGAATAATGTCACTCCTTTTCCTCATATTTTTTTCATCCAACATATAAAATCCTTCATCTTTATTAAAGACTTTATGGAGTTATTTAATATCATTATATTTGTATTTTTTTCATTTTAGCATACATATCATCACAAAAAAGCTTTTTGAAAAATATCACTACTAGCAAAAGGCCTCACAATACCTTAATAAAATAATCTTTACAATATTAACTCATTCATAGAAATACCAGATAAACTCAAAATAAATATAGATATTGAATGGGAGTTTTGCCATTGATTTCAATGGAGTCAGAATTTCACTCAGTTATCAAAATAGTTATAATTGACTACTATTCTAACATTTTTGCCAAAAATCGCACAGCCAAGCTTATAGAGTTTAATCATGTTATATTAACAATCCAACAATTTCTTCAAAGTAACTTCTACATCTGAATAATCATTACTTAAACACTCCTAATTTTGCCTAATAAGGAAGATTTTGTCATAATCGCACATTTTCTGGTCTAGTCTTAGTTTGGGAAAAATGCTTATTTCTTATAAATCAGTTTAAATTCATATCTTAAAGTTACCAAAAAATTAATTGACATCTTCTGTTAACTTGTATGGAAAGACTGTGTGCATGTGTGTGTAATGTAATATTATTATAGTATGTGTATATATTAATATAAAACTATAAAATATAAATAACTTTTTTCAAAGTATTTCAAATCTCCCTTTTAATGTAATAGAATTCTCGTTACACATTTGCAGCTGAAAATAGTCTTGGCATTCTGTAAAGTAATCCAGAGACTCCCATCCAACCCCAAAATATAAACATTTTCTGTATCATGAAACTGTTTTTTAGACCCAGTCTTTCAAAGACTTACTTATGTTTAATTTCATACACTTTGAGCAATCCTGCTGAGTACAGTGCGACTACTAACTGTATGAAATTAAGTACGTATGCAGTCTGCAGGATTGGTGCCATAATCATAAAACTGTAGGTTTTCTGATTATACAGCATGCTTCACAAGCTTGCTAAAGTTTCAGGAATAATTGCCATTATTTTGATCAGTAGAACTAGTAGTGTTACTATTTGCCTTTTGATAAATATAGTGGATATGTCAGCACGTACATTTCTATTAATTGTTGCAATCTGATGCTTGCTAACTGAACTGACAGCTGGCACTATATCTGATCAAAAAAATTACATATTAGTAACTGACTTTCTGTTCTTTGTTTTTATGGTGCTATCATAACATAATAAGATTAAAAGTTTCAAAAATTATTTTAAAAAGTATGCTGCTAACTTGTGAAACTAAAAAGAAAGACTGTTAATGTTTTCTTTATTGTTAGGATACTTGAATGTTCCTCTCCCTTCCACTAATTTTTTTTATTGGTTGATGTACAGTTTTTTTGTGGTCTAACTGTCTCTTTTTTAACTTCTTTTCTCTTAATCAAAATGTTAGACTTACACAAGCACTAGCAACAATTCTATGCCAGGCTCCTTGAAGCGGTTGGAAGATACCACAGCTCGATTTACAAATGCAAATTTCCAGGAAGTCTCTGCACATACTTCAAGTGGAAAAGATGCTTCAGAGGCTAGAGGGTCAGAGAGCAAAGGGAAGAAATCTGCAGGTCACAGCTCAGGTCAGAGGGGAAGAAAGCCTGGTAGTGGAAGGAATCCAGGAACAACCGTGTCAGCTGCTAGTCCTTTTCAGCCAGGTATTTAAAATAGCAATAATACTGTTTCCCTGATGACCTCTGAGTAAACAGATAGAAATCTTTCATACTTAAATTTAAAAAACTGTTTACCCATCATCCAGAATAATGATAGGAAAGTTTGGTTATTTTAAATCAATAAATGCTTGTTGCATCTTTTGCTGGTTACTTTGTTTTCAGAAAAAGAGATACCTGCCTCTTTTTTGTATGCTATGTGTATGTTCTGTTTTTACAGGAAAAGACAGTTTATGCCCATTTAGGTTTAGTTTTCACTTTACATTTCTGGTTTTGGCAATTTGTAAATCTGCTGGCAGATTTGCTCACTGTTGAAATTTGGCATGTAAGGTCTGAGTATAGGAGACATTTAAAAAAAAACCCCACAAATCTTTAATAATACTGAGTTTAAATTGCTGAGTGTAAAAATGAAACAGAACAAACTTCTGTTTGTATTTTATGTACCTTAAAATCCCGTATAATGTGTCCTAAATGATAATTTTCAAGATAGACTGAAACTTGTCTTAGGAGCTTTTTCTGAATCCACAAAGTGCCTTCAAAATATAAATACACATTTTAATTTTTACATCATTCCAGTCTATTGGGTATATAATGTTTTTGGGGATGTATGTATGTTACCCATATTTTGGTGATTTTTATATATTGCATAGGTCTTTCTGACATTCTAAAATAACTTTCTAGAGCCATTACTGGCATCTTTAAAACAACAGCAACAAAAACCACCCTTTTCCCACCACCCCCAAAAAAACCCCAACCGAAAACGCACACACTATTTCTGGTCTGTCTGGAGGATAGTTTGTGGTGGTCAGGGAGAGTAGTAAGAATCCATAATAATTTTTACATTGTTTATTAATAAAAATTCATTATACAAATCTGTTAATCTGTGGGGTATAAACCCACAAGTCATGCAGTTTAAAGAGGAATTATGTTCATTCTTCTTCGAGTGTTTGTTCACGTCCATTCCACATTAGGTATGTGCGCGCCGCGTGCACGAGCGCTGGAAACTTTTCCCCTTAGCGGCTCCCAGCGGGCCAGCAGGGCCCCCGCCAGAGTGGCGCCACTGCGCCGTGCATATATACCCCCGCTGGCCTGACCCCCTCCAGTTCCTTCTTATCGTCCGTGGCGGCATTGGAACAATCTCTTACTCTCGTAAGAGAAGCAATCCCTTAGCCTTAGAGTTGTATAGCTGTTATCAGTTAGTTATCAATTGTTTCATGACTCCTACCCTCCTCCAAAGGTAAGCTTGTGATTTACCTAATGTGGAATGGATGTGAACAAGCACTTGAAGAAGAAAAAACGGTTACTTACCTTTTCGTAACTGTTGTTCTTCGAGATGTGTTGTTCACGTCCATTCCACCACCCACCCTCCTACCCCTCTGTGGGAATCACCGGCAAGAAGGAACTGGACGGGGTCGGGCCAGCGGGGGTATATATGCACGGTGCAGTGGCACCACTCTGGCGGGGGCCCTGCCGGGAGCTGCTAAAGGAAAAAGTTTCCGATGCTCGTGCATATGGTGCGCACACACCTAATGTGGAATGGACGTGAACAACACATCTCGAAGAACAACAGTTACGAAAAGGTAAGTAACTGTTTTTTCTGAAACTTCCAGTGTGGTGAATATCAGAATGATGACAAAGGAATATGGATTTTACATCTTCTTTCATGGTTGTTTTTTTTAAAAGGTTGTTATTGTGTGTACGCGTGTGTAGTGTTACCATTTTCAAATTTCTTTGAGGGTCTGTTTTATTTACATTCTTGAATAAGACTTCAAAAATTGATTATTGGAATCTTATATTGAAAGAGATCATTTCTTACTTAAAGAAGATGATAGTTGAGAACTTTATTATGCACATGAAGATTATTATTTTTTAAATTTGCTTATTTTGTGCAGGTTATTTAAAAACAGCATAAAGTTGAATCCATAAGATCATAGCTTTTGAAGGAGTCATTTTGGATTTAAATAATCTCCCCTGCTTTTCAAGTCGAAATTGGGCCCAACAAATTTTGTCTCGAGAGCAAATAGTAAAGGTGCATCAAATGACTGTTTTGACTGAGACATTTTTAAGATGTTGGGAGCCTGTTCTGCCATGAGATGCCCTTGTGTCTCACTAATGTTAATGAGAGTTCTTTCTGTTTGTTCACAACATGTGGTAATTTTTACATGTACATAACTCTACTACTAAACAAATTAAAAAAGGGAAAGCTTTTTTTCAAACAAAAGTGCTGTAAAAGTATGTATTAAAGTGCAGCCTTTGTTTTGAAAAAATATGTTGGGAAATCATTGTAACTTTTACTACCTCTTTGAAACCTATGACTTCCCTTTACATTATTTTGGAAATGTATACTAAGTGTTTCTAAACAGGCTAATGCAAATGTTCTTTTGTAATTAAGACTCTTTTCCTAATGGCAAAATTAGGGATGGATTTGTGCAACCCTTTTTAGACTTGTCCTTGATGCCTGTGGGTAGTCTTATTGGAGCCAATAGGGCTGCTTGCATGAGTACCATTTGCAGGATTGAACTCTTAATTGCAAATCTTCTGGGTAGTCATTCCTCCCATATGCTTATACTTGTTTAAACAATGTCCTCAGTTTGCATTCTGCATGCTAAAATAATCCAAACACTATCAGTTTGTTGTATTGAAGTATCAGAAAGTATAAGTAATGTTTTGTTTAGATTTTCATTGTATTATGTCTTAAAAATCACAGAGCCCAAGACAGTGAAAGAAAAATAGATGCCAAGAATAGCAATAGAGTGCTGTTAAACGGAGAGAGTTTAAAGCATTATTTTCCACTAGTCAAGCTAGTAGATGTTTAGTGTTTTAAGGTACCTTATTGGTTAGGAATACTAGTTGTTCCTAAAGTGCTCTGTAGTTTAAAAGTATTTAATGCATCAGTGTGCTCTTTATACCAGCTGTAAAAACAAAAGTATAGAAGAAAGACAGATGGTGACAGGTCAGGATTGATGATGGAAAACCTCTTTTATATAGATGCTAATTGAGTAGCAAAATTGCAGTTGTCTTAAAATCACTGATGTAATGTAAATTATATATTTTAAACAGATTAATAATCTGTGTTTACTATAATGGAGTACTAACATTAAAATATGACTTTGGTTGATAAAGAGCTTTTACCAGTTTTCCAAAATGTAATTTGTGACTTTCTCTATACATACGTTGTGTAGAGTCAAAGGAATTTGAAACGTATTCTTAAAAGAACACTGACATGCAGATAATTATGCCCCATAGTCAGTTTTTTTCAAAACCTAACTTTAAAAAAATCTATAGAAATACTTACTGAATTTCAGTGAAAACACATTTGTATTTGGACTACTTAAGCATTCCTCTGACTATTTGCAACCCAGTCATTTCAGTATTGTGCTACAGCATGAGAAGTAGAAAGTGAGGGGGCATGATTCACAGTTGTATAAAGGCCTTTTTATGCTGTTCCTACAGTATGAAGGGGCTTAAAGTGCCCTTTATACATCTGCCTGAAAAATACCCCTTGTGAAGAGGACCTCCATAGCCAGTGTAGAACTGGGTGCAAGTCCTCCACACATAGCCCTACTTCAGAACCCTGGCATAGGGGGCATGTCATGCGCAGAGTGTAGGCTTGTTGGATATGTGGCTGGTGTACACTGTGCCATAGTTATTCTTTATAGCTTGGGGGACATATAAAGCAGAGTGTAAGTTAGAGCAATTTGCTTTAACTTACACCAGAGCCCAGCATGATCCCAGAATATAGGGGCCATTAGAGAGGGCTTATAAACCACTTTTGTCCATCTTTTCCACTCACTTTCTCCTTCCCTTTCTATCCCTGTTCCCAAGTGCAGGAATGAGGAGGCTGAGAATCAGACCCAACTGAGTGAAAAACTAAGAAGCAAACACAGTAGAAATAATAAAACCAAATTAAATGTTTTAAAAAACACATTACAAATTTAGGGCTTGTCTATACAGATTGTAGCAAGCTAGGGTATAAATCTATCATGCACTAGACTGCCATGCAATCATTACCTGTGTGGACTCTGCTTCTGCACAATAGGAATTTTGTAGCGTACTCCAGTCTACTCCTGTTTGAAAGTGGAGTAGATTAAAGTGCACCAGGGAACTCTTAAGGCTTGTCCCATTGTCTAGGGGTTGATTTATCACATCTAGTGCAAGGTAGAGATATACCCAGGGCCGGCTTTAGCAAGAGCGGGGCCCGATTCCTGGGGGCGGGGCTTGCTGCAAGCCCCGCCCGGAGGAATCGGGCCCCGCCGGGGGGGGGGGGGAGACACCTGAGCCGCTGGGGCCTGCGGGAATGGGCCGCGCCTCCCCGGAGCCCTTCTCGCGCCCCCACCACCCCCACCCCAGCTTACCAGGTGCTGCCTGCCCGCCCCTGCTTCTTTTCAGACTTCCCGCGAATCTCTGATTCGCGGGAAGCAGGGGAGGGGGCGGGGCGTTCAGGGGAGGGGAGGAGGGGCCGGGGAAGTGAGCTGGGGGCGGGGTGGACAGCTGCAGCGCGGGGCCCTCTTGGCGCGGGGCCCAATTCAGCCAAATCGGCTGAATCGGCCTAAAGCCGGCCTTGGATATACCCTCTCTTGCCACATACCAACTGTTCACATAGACAAGCCCTAAAGTGGTAAAGCTGTGTTTCAAAAGACATCTCCAAGTTTTATTTTCTAGAATATCCAGCTTCTTGAGCAATTTTAATAGTGATAGAAGCGTTTTATTTTTAAAATCATAAAAATAATCATAATAAAAAAATTAAATCCTTGTCTTTCTTTCTTTCTACAGGCAATTTTTTGGGGACTCCTGGCAGTGTAAAATCATCTTCTGGGAGTTCAGTTCAATCTCCCCAGGATTTTTTGAGTTTTACAGAATCAGATCTGCGTAATGACAGTTACACTCATTCCCAACAGACTTTGTCAACCAAAGATGTACATAAAGGAGAGATGGGAAACCAGGAAGGGAATGTGAATTGTTTTAGTTCCTTAATTGTTCTCCCTTCAACCTCAGCCGTTGTTTCCCAGTCTAAAAACTTTGACAGCTCACCTGGAGACTTAGGTAATACAAGCCTTACTTCAGCGGGATACAAGCGAGTCCAAACTTCTGGGATAGAAGAAGAGACTGTAACAGAAAAGAAACGGAAAGGAAATAAACAAAATAAACATGGGCCTGGTAGGCCCAAAGGAAATAAAAGTCAGGAGAGTATTTCCCACCTATCAGTTTCTTCTGCTTCTCCAACGTCATCTGTGGCATCTGCTGCAGGAAGTGCAACAAGCTCTAGTCTTCAAAAGTCCCCAACGTTGCTCAGGAATGGAAGTTTACAAAGTCTTAGTGTTGGATCATCTCCAGTTGGTTCAGGTAGGCGTTTCAGATTTGTTGTTTCATATCTTAAAAAATGCGTGGCTTCATTTTAGAAAGTCACAATTCTGAGTATACTTTCAAAAATGTAAAGTAGCATTTTACTTTAAGTATCTTTAATGTTTCTTTTAAAAAAAGAATTGATAAGCAGATAATGACCTTGGTAAGACTAACTTTTTGCCATATGTTTCGGTACATATAATCCTTAGACAGCTACAATAGATTGATCTGACTGTATCTGGTATTGGCCTAACTGCCGAAGCTGCGGAAACAATGAAATGTATAAATGTGTTATTTTGAAATGATGTAGTATAAGATTTAACTATAGCAAATGATATTTTGTGCAGGTTACAGAGTTTTATGTTCTATTACACATACAAAACAAAATCAGTATTAAAATATATTCAGCATTCTCTGCAGCTGACAGACCGCACTCAATTTCAGTCCACCTGCACAAAAGTTTTGAAATTCGTTTAGGGAAAAAGTACTAGTTTAAAAAAACATTTAACAAGTCCTTGGTTATAACCTGGGCCCAATGTGCCTGAGTGACAATCTCTTTCTCCAGTATCCCTCTGAGGCAGTTGAGTTTGATGGGTTGTCCTTCCTTTGTGTTCTAAGGCTACATGTGAATTGGGCCAGGATAAGGCTTTTCTTGTCCAATCTATGGAGCAACTTCACAAACCATTATGCTTACCAGGGTTGTTCTGTTGTCTTCAAGGCTCCTTACAAGGCCTTTTTGTTTGGATCACTAAATTTAATCACTTTGACATCTCTTTTGCACCAACTATTAGTCTCCCCCCTCACCCCCGCTTTTTTTTGGGGGGGGGGGAACTATTTTCTTTTGGTTTCATTTTTGTGGCTTGGTGTCTGTGTTGTTGGATACAGTTTCACATATTTTTAATTATAACTTTGGATGGACTTCAGATGCCTAGCAATAGATACTTCAGAAAATAGCTAAAGGAAAATTCCACCTTTTTTTTTTCAAAATGAGACACATACCCCAAAAGTATAATTTGTCTTTTAAAAAAAAATTGTAATTCACAAAAAAGTCAAAATATACTTTATGTAGGGTTCTGTTTTCCTTCTAACAAGTTGGAAGTCATAGAAATTAGGATCAGAACACCTACTTTTGCATTGAAATTAATGGAAAAAACTAAGACTCTGAAGATAAATATTTAACTAGTGTTTTGTTTTCCAGCTAAATACTGCTTTTAAAAAATTGACTGTGTATTACTTTATTTTATTGCTTGATGATGTCCAAGAACTTCAGAATTATGTCCCAGTCCTGCATCAAGTTCTGCTAGTGCTGACTTCTGCATCTGTGTGACATCCCATGGAAGTCAATCAGATTTTGCAATGGCATGGTACAGTAGTTCAGGTAGCAGATCCAGATGCGAGATCCTGGTTTTGGATAATCTTCATTCCCACATCTTATCTTTGTCCCTATTCTCTTCTTTTTCAGTATAGTACTCTTAGGGTAAATCTATACTGCAGCCTTGGATGTAATTTTTGCCTCAGGTAGACATGTGTGTGCTAACTTTGATCGAGGTACACACCCAAACACTCCTTCTCCTGGACTGCCAGCTCAGTGCTCAAAGGCCCTGCAGATAATCTCACCCCATGTGTCCAACGATATAGGAACTGTAAAGTATCTACCAAATAACTGTACGTACCTAAACATGTCAATGTTTGATAGTCCATTATGTTAGGCCTCCTAAGTTTATCAGTTGAAAAGCTGAGGAGCTTTCCTTTGCAGGATGCTCCTGTTCATAATTCCACAAAGTTTCAGGTAGCTGATTCAATGAGCAAAGGGCAGATAAGGTAGTCAAAAGATGTGTAATGCCCTGTTTCATCATATGGCAGTCACCATCACATACACGATGTGGATATATATAAATTATATCTCTTGCCCAAAATTTACATTCAGAGTTTGTTATTGCTTCAGTTGATTTCTGTGAAAAAAATAAGTTCTTCAAGTGGTTGCACATGTCCATTCCACTGTGGGTGTGAGTGCACCTCATGCACAGTTGTTGGGAGATTTTTCTCAAAGTGGTACCCGTCTGGGCAGTGTGAGTGCTCCGTGATGCCTCACAACGCTGCATGCAGGCATAAAGGGCCACACTGCCTTCAACTCCCCTTAGGCCTTGTCTACACTACGAGAGTAGTTCGATTTTACTTAAATCGAATATTTGGAATCGATATTGCAAAGTCGAACGTGTGTGTCCACACTAAGGACAGTAATTCGACTTTGTGAGTCCACACTAACGGGGAAAGCGTCGACATTGGAAGCGGTGCACTGAGGGCAGCTATCCCACAGTTCCCGGAGTCCCCGCCGCCCATTGGAATTCTGGGTGGAGCCGCAAATGCCTTCTGGGTAAAAAAAAAAAGGGGCCAGGGTGCTTTTGGGTAACTGTCGTCATCCGTCCATCACTCCCGCCCTCCCTCCCTCCCTGAAAGCGCCGGCGGGAAATCATTTCGCGCACTTTTCAAGTCATTGACAGCGCGGACGCCACAGCACTGTGAGCATGGAGCCCGCTGCAACCATCGCTGCAGTTGTGGCCGCTCTCAACGCCTCGCAGCTTATCATACAGGTTGCCCTGAGGCAGATGCAGAAAAGTCAGGCGAGGAGGCTACGTCAACGCGGTGATGACCTGAAGTCTGAGAGTAGCACAGACCTCTCAGAAAGCAGGGGACCCAGCGCCGAGGACATCACGGTGGCAATGGGTCATGTTGATGCTGTGAAACGGCGATTCTGGGCACGGGAAACAAGCACTGAGTGGTGGGACCGCA
The DNA here is from genome assembly GCF_013100865.1 of Trachemys scripta elegans. NCBI lineage: Eukaryota > Metazoa > Chordata > Testudines > Emydidae > Trachemys > Trachemys scripta. The sequence continues at coordinate 35,779,280 of NC_048299.1, read as the reverse complement.
TAGTGCTGCAGGTCTGGGATGAATCACAGTGGCTGCGAAACTTCCGCATGCGGAAGGGAACTTTCCTTGAACTTTGTGAGTTGCTGTCCCCTGCCCTGAAGCGCAATGACACCCGGATGCGACCAGCCCTGACTGTCCAGAAGCGAGTGGCCATAGCCCTCTGGAAGCTTGCAACGCCTGACAGCTACCGGTCAGTCGCGAGCCAGTTTGGGGTGGGCAAATCTACCGTGGGGGTTGTTGTGATGCAAGTAGCCAAGGCAATCGTTGATGTACTGCTGCCAAAGGTAGTGACCCTGGGAAACTTGGAGGCGATCATAGATGGCTTCGCAGCGATGGGATTCCCAAACTGCGGTGGGGCCATAGATGGAACTCACATCCCTATCCTGGCACCGGACCACCAGGCCAGCCAGTACATTAACAGAAAGGGCTACTTTTCCATGGTGCTGCAAGCACTGGTGGACCACAGGGGACGTTTTACCAACATCTACGTGGGATGGCCGGGCAAGGTTCATGACGCTCGTGTTTTCAGGAACTCTGGTCTGTTTAGACGGCTGCAGCAAGGTATTTACTTCCCGGACCACAAAATAACTGTTGGGGATGTGGAGATGCCTATAGTCATCCTCGGGGACCCAGCCTACCCGCTAATGCCCTGGCTCATGAAGCCCTATACAGGTGCCCTGGACACTGAAAAAGAACTCTTCAACTACCGGCTGAGCAAGTGCAGAATGGTGGTGGAGTGTGCTTTTGGACGTCTCAAGGGGAGATGGAGAAGCTTGCTGACTCGCTGTGATCTCAGCGAAACCAATATCCCCATTGTTATAGCAGCTTGCTGTGTGCTCCACAATCTCTGTGAGAGCAAGGGGGAGACCTTTATGGCGGGGTGGGAGGTTGAGGAAATTAGCCTGGCTGCTGATTACTCACAGCCAGACAGCCGGGCGATTAGAAGAGACCAGCGGGAAGCGCTGTGCATCCGGGAGGCTTTGAAAGCAAAGTTCCTGAGTGAGCAGGGTAACCTGTGACTTTCTAATTTTGTGTACAGAGAAGCCTTCACCCCACTTCCAACACACGTTTCAAAATAAAAATAGTTCTACTTTGTTAAAGCACACCGTTTTCTTTAATACTGTTTTCGCGGGAATTTTTTAAAACTGGGACGCAGACTGTGGTGCAGAGCGGGTGTAGTGTAGTCGCGCGAATGCAGCTTCTAAACTCAAGGACTGACAGGCTCCGCTGCGGTGGGATGGTTGTTTCAACGGAGCCTGTCACCCCTCCTGATAGGGACTGTGTGTATGGGGGGTCTATGTGACTTTGTGGCAGGGGGAGGACGGTTACAGATCCCCTGCTGTGTGGCTCTGTGATCCTGCCTAAGGACCGCCGCTTAAGATCTCTAACTGCCCTCCCCTGCCACAAAGTCACAGAGCAACCCACCCCCCACCACATAACATGAAAACAACCTCCCAGACTAACCAGGGTAAGTAGTCACTGCATCACTGCACTATGTATGTGCCCTGCTGCTGTGCCTGCCCCCGACTATGTACCCTGCCAAAGGTGACTGTCCTGTCCAATTACCAACCCCCTTTCCCCCCCTCCTCCAAAAGAACATGATCGAAACAGTAGTTAACAGAAACATATTTTTTATTATCAACTACACATGGAACTGGGAAGTGAAACTTGGACGGGGGCTTGTGTCAGGCGGGAAGGAAAGAACTTGTCAAACTTTGGGGAATGAGAGCCTTCTGCTGCTTGAGCTCTCTGCAGGGGTGGAGTGAGAGTTAGCAGGGACTCTGCCGCCTCTCCTTCTGTGCACTTTGGGTGAGGGGAGTATGGGACTTGGTGGCGGGGGAGGGCGGTTAGAGATGGACTGCAGCGGGGCTCTGTCCTCCTGCCTCCGTTCCTGCAGAACATCCACAAGGCGCCGGAGCGTGTCCGTTTGCTCCCTCAGTAGTCCAAGCAGGGTTTGAGTCGCCTGCTGGTCTTCCTGACGCCACCTCTCCTCCCGATCCATGTTGGCTTGGTGCATTTGGGACAAGTTCTCCCGCCACTGGGTCTGCTGTGCTGCCTGGGCTCGGGAGCAGGCTATAAGCTCTGAGAACATGTCCTCCCGTGTCCTCTTCTTCTTATGCCTAATCCTCCCTAGCCTCTGGGAGTGTGATGACAGGCTAGGTTGTGAGACAGTCGCAGATGGGGCTGTGGGAATGGGAAAAAGGGAGTGAATTCCTCAGAAAGATAAATGTAGTTGTGAACAAAGAACATAGTCTTTCTCTGTGAACAGGACCATGCACAGCACCTATCACATGCGCACTCAGCACAAGGTCGAATTCTCGGCCTTCGCATTCAGTGTCTGGGGTTTTGCAGAGCACTTTTGAGAACCCTGTCAGGACAACGGAATTGCTCTTGCACGCAGACATGGTAAGCCGTAGATTCGTGGCAGCTTAAAACTTTAATATTAGCAATGGCCTCATTTCACATTGAAATCAATGTCGGTCCCTGCTGCCAGCAATCCGGCAAGCAGGAAGTCTGCTCCTGTCCCACACCCTCGCGGCTGTCCCCGGGAACGATCCCTTTCGGCTGACCCTCTCCCGCCTCCACCGCGTGGCTGCAAACCAGCGGTTACAGTTCTGTAAAGGAACGGTAAAGCAGTCCCAACACTAACATTCCCCTACCTCATTCAAAGCAGGTCATCATGAGCGACATCACCCTCATGAGGATCTCTGAGAGCGACAGACAGAGAATGCTCCGGGAAAGCCTCCAAAGACCAGGGCCGTATGCCGCCATGCTGTGCCAAGCAATGATTCCGGAGTACTTGCTAGTCTCGTGGCGCGGCAACGTGTCCTACTACGGAGGACCCAATAAGGCCGCTCTCCCCAAGAACCTAATGCAGCGGATTTCAAATTACCTGCAGGAGAGCTTCCTTGAGATGTCCCAGGAGGATTTCTGCTCCATCCCCGGACATATAGACCGCATCTTACTGTAGCTGCAGTAGCAGGGACTAAACAGTAGAGCGGCTTGGGCAGGACAATCATGCAAAACCGGACATTGCTAGATTTTTTTTCAATAGTTGCACTGCCCATGACTGAACCGTAAAGTTAATCAAACTAATCATGAGAAACCCATTTTTTAAATTGTTAATATTCATGTTCTGTTACAAATAAATGTTTAGATGTTTACAACACTTACTGGATGATCCTTCACCAGATTCTGTGTCCGGGGTAACGGCTGGGGAGGGTTGGTAGGGGATCTCTGTAAGGGTGATGAAGAGATCCTGGCTGTCGGGGAAATCAGCGTTGTGAGCGCTGTCGACTGCCTCGTCCTCCTCATCTCCTTCCTCATCTTCCCCGTCCGCTAACATGTCCGAGGATCCGGCCGTGGACACTATCCCATCCTCAGAGTCCACAGTCAGTGGTGGGGTAGTGGTGGCGGCCGCACCGAGGATGGAATGCAGTGCCTCGTAGAAACGGGATGTCTGGGGATGGGATCCGGAGCGTCCGTTTGCCTCTTTGGTCTTCTGGTAGCCTTGCCTCAGCTCCTTGATTTTCACGCGGCACTGCGTTACATCCCGGCTGTATCCTCTCTCTGCCATGTCTTTAGAGATCTTCTCATAGATCTTTGCATTCCGTCTTTTGGATCGCAGCTCGGAAAGCACGGACTCATCGCCCCACACAGCGATGAGATCCAAGACTTCCCGATCAGTCCATGCTGGGGCCCTCTTTCTATTCTGAGATTGCACTGCCATCAGTGCTGGAGAGCTCTGCATCGTTGCCAGTGCTGCTGAGCTCGCCACGATGTCCAGACAGGAAATGAGATTCAAACTGGCCAGACAGGAAAAGGAATTCAAATTCAAATTTTCCCGGGGCTTTTCCTGTGTGGCAGTTCAGAACATCCGAGCTCTTACTGCTGTCCAGAGCGTCAACAGAGTGGTGCACTGTGGGATAGCTCCTGGAGCTATTAGCGTCGATTTCCATCCACACCTAGCCTAATTCGACATGGCCATGTCGAATTTAGCGCTACTCCCCTCGTCGGGGAGGAGTACAGAAGTCGAATTAAAGAGACCTCTATGTCGAACTAAATACCTTCGCGGTGTGGACGGGTGCAGGGTTAATTCGATGTAACGGCGCTAACTTCGACATAAACGCCTAGTGTAGACCAGGCCTTAGTTTCTTCCTATCACCAGTGACAGTTGTTGTTAGAGATGTGATCTTTGTTTCTTCATATTGTCCTCCCTTACTGTAAATAATACCAGTTGCATTAGTTTTTAGTCTTGTATAGTATATCTGTAAATAATTAGTTATAGGATTAAGTTTAGAATACTGTCTTTTTAGAGTAGGGTCACTGGTGCCTGGTTGGGTACCAGAATGATGTCCCATTTTCCGGGCTTCAAAGCCTGTCGTTTATGTAACAGATCTATGCCAGTGAGTGACCCAGACCCCAGCTGCCTTAAGGGTCAGGGAGAGATGTATGGAAGTGACAAACGTCACATTTGTAGAGGGTTCAAACCCCATTGGAAAAGGACAGGACTGCCACACTCAAGTACCTGCTCATGGAGTCTGTACTTCGCCCGCTGTTGGAACCCTCCTACTCAGAATGGGTACTGAGCACATCTAAGTCTGTTAGAAGTGCTTCTCCTGTTCTGACCGAGTCTTCAGGCAGCTCTGCATCACTGGTGCCTAAGAAAAGACTGGTTAAATCTCCTAAGGACTCTGTACTGAGACCCTTGGAGAGGAAGGCATTGAGTGTTTACAAGGACTCCAGTATCAGAGGGGTAGCCGTGTTAGTCTGTAGCCATAAAAACAACGAGGATTCCGGTGGCACTTAAAGACGAACAGATTTATTTGGGCATAAGCTTTCGTGGGTAAAAAAACCACTTCTTCAGATGCATGGAGTGGAAATTACAAATATAGGCATAGATATCCTGGCAAATGAAGTGGAGGGAGTTACCTTACAAGTGGAAAACTAGTGATAACAAGGCCAATTCAGTCAGGGTGGATGTGGTCCACTCCCAATAATTGAGGAGGAGGTGTCAATGCCAAGAGAGGGAAGATTGCTTTTGTAGTGAGCCAGCCACTCCAGTCCCTATTCAGGCCCAAATTAATGGTCTTAAGTTTGCAAATAAATTGTAGCTCTGCAGTTTCTTTTTGAAGTCTGTTTTTGAAGTTTTTTTGTTGAAGGATGGCTACTTTTAAATCTGTTATTGAAAGTCCAGGGAGATTGAAGTGTTCTCCTACTGGCTTTTGTATGTTACCATTCCCAATGTCTGATTTGTGTCCATTTATTCTTTTACGTAGAGATGTCCGGTTTGGCCACTGTACATGGCAGAGGGTCTTTGCTGGCAGATGAAAGCATATATCACATTAGTATATGTGCAGGTGAATGAGCCCTTGATGGTGTGGCTGATGTGGTTGGGTCCTCAGATAGTGTCGCCTGCCTCAGACCCTGAGTCCCCAGTTCTAGGCCCATGGGTTCTTACAAGATATTTGTGGATTGTTCACATGAGAATCTGTAATTGTGTTAACACAACTAAAAAATCAAGTGTAGACACAGCTTGTTAAAAAGAACATTGACAATTAAATGACTCTGGATTTAGGATTGAATACTAGCATTGGGTGAGTGAGCATAGAGGAGAATTGGAAGAAGTAAAATGTTTATTTGACAAGACATGAAATTTGGGGTGGTTAGTAGCTGTGCTGGAAGATGGCAGATGGATGTGGTAGATTGTGGTATAAGCGATAAACAACTAAAATATTTTCTAGGAAGTTTTGTCCTCATGAAGAAGGAATGCTATAATGGAACAGCAATTAACACTATAATGGAAGACTAAATTGGTCCACACCATATTAATCCCCCAAAGTGCTCAGAGAACTAAATTTGATCTTTACTTCGATTCTGTGTTTTCTCTAATTTCTCCATCCCAGGGGTCGGCAATCTTTCAGAAGTGGTGTGCCGAGTCTTCATTTATTCACTCTAATTTAAGGTTTCGCATGCCAGTAATACATTTTAACGTTTTTAGAAGGTCTCTTTCTATAAGTCTATATTATATAACTAAACTATTGTATGTAAAGTAAACAAGGTTTTCAAAATGTTTAAGAAGCATCATTTAAAATTAAATTAAAATGCTGATCTTACGCCACCAGCCTGCTCAGCTTGCTGCCAGCCTGGGGTTCTGTTCACCTAGGCCAGCAGAGGGCTGATCAGGGCCTGCGGCCGGGACCCTAGACCTGCGGGGGGGGTGTTTCAGGGGTCAGGGCAGAGGGCTGGGAGGTGTGGGGGGTGCAGGGCAGAAGGCTGGGTGTGTGTTGGGCTGTGAGGGGGTTCAGGGCAGAGGGATGGGTGTGTGTTGGGGTGGGGGGGTGCAGGGCAGAAGGCTGGGGTGCTTGGCTCGTGGGGGTGCTCCCAGCCCCCTGCCCTGAGCGGCTCAGGGCAGTGGGCTGGAAGGGATATGCCCTGTTCCACCCCCTTTCCCCCCAGGCTCCATCCCTACCTCTCTCTGCGTCCTCTACGGAGCAGGGAGCACGCTGCTGCTCTTCCCCCTCCCCCTTGCTAGGCCCATCAGCTGATTGGCCAGGGACGGAGAGGAGGAGGGCCAGGAAAGCACCACTGGGGGAAGAAGTGGGGGAGGGGGGAGGCTTGGCTGCCGCAGAACCAAGCTTCTGCCTCCTGCCCCCGCAGGGGAGAGCGATGGGCGTGGGGGCTGAGTGGGGCTGGGGGCCGGGACAGCGGCAGGGAGCTGCGTGCCACTCAGAATCAGCTCGTGTGCGGTGTTTGGCACGCGTGCTGTAGGTTGCCAACCCCTGCTCCATCCAATGTACTGCCCTCCCTCTGAAGATCGTAATAATTTGGGGGGGGCGGGTTGCACCTTTCTCAGACTTTTCTGAGGATCCATACTGCAGTATACCCTGTTACCGTCTGCCGCTTCATATATAGCGAACTTTGGTTTGTACTAACATAAACTTTAAATTCTGATTTGGGTCAGAAATCATCAGGGGTTTGAGGTATCCCCTTCTATCTCTCTTTAGGAGCATGGATATTGAATACCAAGTCTATTTTTCATTCTAATGACAAAGTTCATACTACTGTCAGCACTTCTCAAGAGCAAGCAAACTTACCTTCTGTTTTGTTTAATGAAAGAACAGTAAAATGGCCAAGTAAAGTCTGTTCTTGTACTTCATAGTTGATGCTGTGCAATAACAGAAACTCTCCGATAAGGGCAATGTTCAATAGGCTAGGCCTGCTGGTGAATGCACAAAAGTCAACCCTCTCTCCCACTCAGAGAATAGAGTTTTTAGGGGCAATACTAGATTCGTGACAGGCCAGAACATTCCTCCCGGAATCTTGTTTCCAGGCCATTTGCTCCATCATAGAGGGCCTTGGGTGCTACCCTGCCTCCATGGCACGGAACTGTTTGATACTTCTGGGGCATATGACTGCCTGTATGTATGTAGTACAGCATGCGAGGCTTCAGCTCAGGCCTCTCAAGTCTTGGCTTGCCTAAGTATTTCGCCCAAGCCGAGACCACTTAGACAAAGTTGCCACTTTGTTCCCCCTCTGTTATCAAGGCTCTCTGCTGATGGCTCAATCCTCAAATGGCATGCACGGGAGTGCCCTTCCTCAGACCCCAGTCCTCGCGATCTCTGGTTACAGATGCGTCAGCAATGGGATGGGGAGTGCATCTAGGGGGGTTCAAGACTGAAGGTCTCTGGTCTCTAGCAGAGCTCTCATTTTACATCAGTGTCAGAGAGCTAAAAGCAGTTGGTTGGCCTGCCCGACCTTCCAGGACCATCTGCAGGGGAGATGTGTATCGGTCATGGCAGACAATACGACAGCGATGTTTTATATAAAACAGAGAGGGTGGAGCACGCTCCTCTCCCTTGTGCCAGGAAACCCTCAAGCTATGGGACTTCTGCATAGCCCACTCAATATACCTAGAAGCATCTTACCTTCCAGGATCTCAGAACGAGTTGACGGACCACCTCAGCAGGTCTTCCACATGAGTGGTCCATTCACCCGGACAACATCTTTCAATGGTGGGGAATTCCCCATATAGACTTGTTCATGACTAGACACAACAGGAAGTGTCTGCAGTTCTGCTCCTTCCTGTATCACAGCTCAGGCTTAATCGCGGACCATTCCTCCTTCCCTGGAAGGAGGAATCTTTTATGTATTTCCACCCTTCCCACTTGTTCACAAAGTCCTACTGAAGGTCAGAAGAGAAGGAGCTTCTTTGATATTGATAGGACCAGCCTGTCCTCGTCAGCACTGGTACACCATTCTCCTAGGCCTGTCAGCGGAGACCCCAATCACCCTGACCCTGGTTCCGGACTTGATCATCCAAGACCATGGTCACCTTCAGCATTCCAACCTTGAGTCTCAACTTCACGGTATGGAACCTCCATGGCTAAACTCTCGGAGCTAACATGCTCAGATCCTGTTAGAGACGTCCTCCTGGGCAGCCGGAAGCCATCCACTAGGACCATGTATGTGGCTATGTGGAAGAGATTCTCGATTTGGTTGGTGCAGAAGGGCACTCCATCTACTCATTCATCAGTACCCCTTATCTTGGACTATCTGTTACACCTGAAGCAGCAAGGTCTTTCGATGTCATCAATAAAGGTTACCTGGCTGTGATTTCAGCATTCCACCCAGGGGTCACTGGCCGATCTGTTTTTACTAACCTGATGGTCGGCCATTTCCTTAAAGGGCTTCACAGGTTACACCTTCAAGTGTGACAATCGATCCCCACATGTGATCTCAACTTAGTGCTATCGAAACTAATGGGCCCCTAGCAACATGTTCACTGCTCTACCGTTCCTGAAAGGTAGTATTCCTGGTAGCTATAACTTCAGCCAGGAGGGTGTCTGAGCTTAAGACCCTGACATCTGAGCCTCCATACGCTTCTATAAGTACAAGGTCCAGCTTCGGCCTCACCCATCCTTTCTTCCAAAGTTAGTCTCACAGTTTCATGTCAACCAGGACATTTTCTCCCGGTTTTCTACCCTAAGCCACTCGCCAAGTGCTGGGAACAAAAGCTCCATTCCCTGGATGTTAAGCGGGCATTGGCTTTTTATATCAAAAAGACAAAACCATTTCGGAAATCAAACATCTTTTTGTCACAATAGCAGCCAGGATAAAGGGCCTCCTAGTGTCTTCCCAAAGAATTTCATCATGGATCATGTCCTGTATCTGAGCGTGCTATGACTTGGCAAAGATGCTTGCCCCCCCACTGACAGCACACTCCAGAAGGATGTAGGCCTTCTCGGTGGCATTCCTGGCACAAGTCCCAATCCAGGAGATCTGCAAGGCTGCAACATGGTCATCGAGCCACACCTTCACCTCACACTATGCTATTACTCAGCAGGCCAGGGATGATACCGCATTAGGCAGAGCGGTACAACAAGCAGAAAATCCTTGAACTCCGACCCCTCCTCCTGGGGACTGCTTGGGAGTCACCTCCTTGGAATCAACATGAGCAAGCACTCAAAGGAGAAAAAATGGTTACCGATCTTTTCATAACTCTTGTTCTTCGAGATGTGTCGCTCATGTCCATTCCAAGACCCACCCATCTACCTCTCTGTCGGAGCCAGCTGGGAAGAAGGAACTGAAGAGGCGGGGGGTCGGCAGCGCCATATATGTGGCGCCATGAAGGCGCTACTCCTGGGGGTGCCTGAAACCTACCCGACAGATACTGCTAGGGGAAAAACCTTCCAGTTACTGTGCATGCTGCATGCACACAGCTACTTGGAATGGACATGAGCAACACATCTTGAAGAACAATAGTTAAAAAAGGTAGGTAACTTTTTTTATTTTCTGAAAAAGAAAGAAAGAAAGAAAGAAAGAAAGAAAGATGTTCTGGTATGATCTGCCTTTTGTAAAAACCATATTGTGTTTTTTTTCCAGTTATTGTTTACCTCTTTCTTTCAGAATTTGTTCTAAGGTCTTGCATACAATTGAGATCAAACTAATGGACCTGTATTTTCCTGGATCATCTTTTTCCTTTCTTTAAGTATAGTTATTGTATTTGCAATTCTCCAATCATAGAGTATGACAGGTAAGTTTACAGATTTATTAAAAACCCTTGCTATTGGGCTTGCAATTGCATATGCCAATTCCTTTAATGTTCTTTGATGGAGATTATCTGATTTGATCCCATTAAGCTTTTGAGTTTATCTTCCTCCTTGGATGTGGTAATTTCTACTTCCATATCCTCATTCACATTAGCCACCCTGTCACTGTGCCCCAGCTCCTCATTACCCTTATTAAAAACTGAGGCAAAGTATTTGTTTAGGTCTTGGGTCATATCTAGATTATATTTAATCTCCACCCCATCTTCAGTGTTTAGCAGTCCCACTTTGTTTTTCCTTATTTTCTTTTTATTTATTATTGTTAAAGAACTTTTTACTATTGGTTTTAATTTCCTTTGCTAGGTCCAGCTCTGCTCATCTTTTAGCAGTTCTCATTTTTTCCCTACACTTTCTAACCTCCAAGAGGTAGCTTTCCTTGTTGATCTATCCCTTCTTCCTTTTCTTGTAGACTTTCTGCTTTCTCCTAATAACCTGTTTGAGATGCTTGTTCATCCAGTTTGGGCTGCAGCCCTGCCTTATGAATTTTGTACCCTTATTTGGGTTGCATGCTTCAGATAGCTTCTGCAGGTTTGACTTAAAGTAATTCTAAGCCTCCCCCACATTCAGGTCCTTGAGTTTTTCAGTACAGTCTGCTTCCCTAACTAATCCCTTTAATTTTTTTAGGTGTGCCCTTTTGAAATCAAGGAGACCCTAGTTACAGACCTATTTTTGTTTATCCTTACATTTAGTTTAAACTGAATTAACTCACAATCACTTGAACCAAAGTTGTCCTCTACAACCAGCTCTTCTTTGAGGTCCTCACTACTTAGCAATACTAAATCTAAAATGGCATCACCTCTTGTGGGTTCGGTGACTGTTTGGTGAAGAAATCTGTCAGCTATCACATCCAGGAATATATGGGGCGCTATCGTGATTAGTAGCATTCGTCTTCCAATGAATATCTGGGAAATTAGTCTCCCATAATCATATAATTCCCAGTACTAGTTATTTCATTTAAAATATTAGAGGTTTCTATACGTATCCAAATCTGATCCTGGGATTCTACTGCAGACCCCTAACACTATCCCAGTGGAGCCTCTGTTACCATTCTTTCTCAAAGTGATTTTGACCCAACAGATAATGTTTTATCCTTTCCATCATTTCTGATTTCTAATTACAATGCTACTCCATCACCTTTACCTTTATTTCTGTCTTTCTTGAACCGTACATCCCCTTCAATACCTATACTCCAGTCATAACTACTATTCCACCATGCTTCCGTTATCCCAGTAATATCTGGTTTCGCTTCCTTCACCCTTAGTTCTAGTTGCTCTATTTTGTTACTCAGGCTCCTTGCATTGGTGTACAGACATCTTAGTTGTTTCTGCTTGTCTGTACCTAGATTCCTTGTCAGATTAGGTACAGTCATTCTACTACTGGTATCACCTACCTGACTATTACAGTCTTTCCTTTTGTTGTCTATTCTCCTACCCTCTGTTGTTCTTTTCTCCATTACCGTGTCCTCGTTTACTTGATTTTCTTCCCACTCAATGTTAGAATCAGGCGTGCAGATTACATGAGCATGTCCCAGTCATCTTCTCTGAATTAATACTGGCAACATTTTTACACAGCCTGAGGTCCTAGTCCTGCCAACTCGTGTGTAGTTACTCAGATTTGTGTTGGCAGGATTGGAGGCAATAAAACTACAATCCCCCACTCTCCCCCCCCAAAAAACAAGTCTAGTGAATGGTTGAAATTCATTTGTTATAAACAACAAATGTTCTGCAAGAGTTCCATAAACAAGAAACTGAAAGTTCTCACATGGTTAAGCTTAGGAAAACCAAATGATACATGAGTAGACTGTGATACCTAAAACTATTCATGACAACTATTTTTTTTTAGAGGTCTCCTGGAAAGGTTTCAAAAGGAACACATTAATAAATAGGTTCCCCTCTCTCAGCTTTCTAGTAAAACAAAATTATCTGGATGATGCAAGGAATGGCGGCTAGACCAAGCAATAGGGGTTTAAACTGGAAAATGTTTATCCAGGGCCGGCACATTAAAATTTCTACCCAAATACATTGTGCTACGTGCTATATAAAAACATAACCATAGTCCCTGTTTACCTTCCTTCATTTCTCTGCGCAAGTAATTTTTCAACATCACAAAACAGCTTGCGCTTTTGGTAGAGGTGGGGCTAGTGGGCCTCTGGATAGTGGCCCTCAGATGCCCCAGTCAGGATAGAGCTGCTGACACCAGAATGCCTGTAAAGGGATTGTCTTATGCTGCTGGAAGTGTGGCTGGGTACTGTAGTGGGGTCCATATGCTACTAAAGACCTGGCTCTGCAGTGGAAAGATTGAGGTTGGCGTGATTAGTTCCTTACTCCTGGTCCTGCTGGCTGTGATAACCCCTTTTTATATTTAAAATGGTGGAATTCACAACATTTTTGGACGCTTGTAATTTTACAGATATTTCCAAAGAATTCAACAACTTTTTGTTCCCTAACAACCTTTAAAGAAAGCTGAACAAAATTTAGAATCCCAAATCTCTGCACACATGCCCTTTGGCTCTGTTTCCAATAACAGAGTAACTCCTCGCTTAACGAAGATATATTCCTGAAAAATGCAACTTTAAGCTAAACGATGTTAAGCAAATCCAATTTCCCCATAAGAATTAATGTAAATGGGGGGAGGGTTAGGTTCCAAGGAAATTTTTTTCACCAGACAAAGACTATATATACCTACACACAGACACACAGAGTATAAGTTTTAAACAATTTAATACTGTTACACAGCGATGATGATTGTGAAGCTTGTTGAGGTGGTGAAGTCAGAGGGTGGGATATTTCCCAGGGAATGCTAAATGATGAATTAGCACTCAGTTGAGCCCTCAAGGATTAACACATTGTTGTTAATGTAGCCTCACACTCTACAAGGCAGCAGGAATGGAGGGAGAGGAGACATCATGGCAGGGAGAGATAGACACGCACCGTGTATGAGAGAAAGAGATGTGCATTGCCCCTTTAAGTACGCTGACATCACTCTAAGTACATTGCCTTTTTAAGTAGATCAGCAAGTTGAGACAGCATCTGCTGCTGTCCTGAGCCCTGTCGTGTCCTGCCCCTGCTCTGTTGAGATGGGGTAAGTGGGGTGCAGGAGCAGGGGGGAGGTGGACAACCTGACATTACCCCCCACACACGCACACAGCAAGGAGGAGGCTCATGGGAGCAGCTCCAAGGCAGAGGGGAGGGACAGCTGAACTGCCGGGCAATTGATAGCCTGCTGGCGGCTGCCGCACAGGGAACTTAGGGGAGCAGGGAGCTGATAGGGGGGCTGCCGGTCCACCCTGGTTCCAAGCCCCCACCAGCTAGCTCCAACGGGCTGCTCTTCCTGCAAGCAGTGGACAAAGCAGGTGGCTGCCAAACGAGATTATAAGGGAGCATTGCGCAACTTTAAACTAGCATGTTCTCTAATTGATCAGCAATGTAAAAACGAAACAACGTTAACCGGGATGACTTTAAGTGAGGAGTTACTGTAGGTGAAAAAATATTCCAACAAAACCATTAGTTGGAGGGCATTGACTTTCCAGTACCTTCTACCCACAAATAACTGTTCCAGGTATTTTACAAGCATTACCTGTACCTGTTGTTTGAAGCATTGGTGCAGTTGGACCTGAGTTAATCTTCAGTAGTTTCTCCCAAGCATAGACAAAAAGCAAGAGAGGCTGCTGCTGCATCACTTTAGCATGTCCTCCTGCCTAACTGTCCCATAAGCCAGCATTTTGTGCATTATTGGAAAAGTGTTTCAGGAGCCTCAACGTTCATTGTACAGCCACAGGTGGAAGGTGTGCTATGTGGGGACATCTCAAAACAGTTATTGCAAAAACTTGTGCTATGGGCAAGGTAAATCAATGCAAGAACAAGCAACTAACCAGACTGCATTATGCAACCTATATAACTGGTTTAATAGTTTCTTCATTAGTTTCAAATCCTGCTCCAATTGAGGTTAAAAGCAGAACTTTAGTCAACTTAAATTGGACCAGAATTTGACCCTTAGTTTAGACACAGCCTTTGATCTATCATTTAAAGTGTTCTTCTTGCCACATCTTTAATTTTATCATTAGTTTAATTTTTAGATTGACAGCAATAAGTGAATAAATCAAACCTGGTGGAGGCAGTAACGTGTGGGAAGGACATAATGATAACCTAGAGAAAATTATTAGACACTCAAAACATGACAGCTTGTTATATATATTTTTGAGGAGAATGAGGTAGAGAAATGTGAAAGTACAAGAATTCTGAGAGAATTCCTAATGAAATCGAGTAATTTGGAGAAAATCTAAGGCCCCTTTGTCCAAAATGATGAGGATGCTGTGGTGTTGAAGTAGGACAGCTCCAGAAACTTTTAGGCTTAGAAGAGGGTTCCCTGGATTCTAGTGTTAGACTAGTTACAAAAGAAACATAAGTGAATAAGTGGAAAATGTTAGTTTAGCAATAGGCTTTCCTGCATGGTAGCTCCTCCTGATAAAAAATGAATAGCAGTTCCAAATAAAACTTTTGCTACCCTTTGTCAATAAAAAATAAAATAATCTTAAATCCTTACATTTACATAATTTGTTCTCAGGTAAGAATGTCAAAAAGAAAGATCAGTAAAGTGGCTGTTATCTGTAAACCACCACCTGACCTAAAGTAGCCTTTGGATGATGACCACAAAAATCATACACTAGTATGGACCAAATAACACCGTAGGTGGTTCTGCTGTGGGAGAAGTAGTAAGTTTAGGGCTTGGCTTGTTTTGTGTATAGGTAATTCCCACAGCAACAGAGAAGATAAAAAAAAAAAAAAAAAAAAAGAGGGGGTACTCAGAGGGAGGCATTAGTACATAGCTTCAGTTTTTGAAACTTACTGGATTTTCACATTGACTAGTGTTACTCTAAAATAAGTAGTTGAAGTCAACAGGAGAGGTGATGTCCCCTGACTAAACCTAATGTCAAGAAAAGGAGTGAAGAGGTTCCAAAAAGATCCATGGCAGATACAGTGAGGGTTGGACTGAGGAAAGGAAGGATTCAGCAGGGAGTGAAAGTAAAGTAAATGAGGCTTCAAAGGTAGGAGAGGATAGACAATGTAATGAGGGTGAGGGGTTATTTTTTCACGTACAGCTTACGTAACACACCTGCCACTGCACCATTTCACTACCCTTTCATGACTGTAGTAAGTATCAATGTGCTGCAGCTTGCTTGCTTGCTCGCTGCAGGAGGACACTAGATGGCTGGGAAAGGTACTTCTTTGCCTCCCAGAGCTAGGAAGAGGCTAGCGGCCAGCTGATGCAGTGACACTGGGAACCTAGATACAGTCCTTTCTCTCTGCAGGACTCCAGAAAAAAGGCTGATCCTCTCTTCTTTAACTCAGTACCCTCTTGGGTGGGTGGAAGTCAGTTCTTTCTCTCCCCTGTGAAGTGAGGAGGAGGTCTGGGGACAGCTCTTCCTGGTGCCCTGAAATGGGAGGGGCTGTGGGGAATGCTATAGGGTTAAACATGACTGCCTGGGCACTTGTACAGGGACTATGCTAGGGCTTCTTGTCTTTATGGGGGTGGGAATGGGAGGACATTCATTTCATTGCCTCCACCACCCCTTTCACTAGCCTTCGATCTCTTGTGTTTAGGACGAATTGTGTGTTTGGTGGTGGTCTTTTGTTTTGCATAAGTAGGCTTGGCAGAATTTTATTTTTATTTTTTATATAATTTTGACTATATAGCTTTTCGTAAGCATTTTTTCTATTTTTATCTATTTAAATTTTCATAGTTGTGAAAAATCATGGGAAGGCCATAATTATTTAATGAATTTGAGATTCAGAAAGTTAAAGCTTTATAACCATTAAAACACAAATTGTCAGCATCGCATTTCAAAGTATACTAAGAAAATAGCTGTAAATCAAACTCTTAAGTTCTCAAGAAGCATTTTTCTTTCTTTCCCTATCTGTAAAATTTGATTATTGGAAGTGGAAATATATATTTTTTTATTTGTGTGCGTAGTGTGAAATTGACATTTACCAATATTTACTGAAATTTTTTTTAATTCTTCCAAATCTATGCATAAACAAGAAGAAACTGAATCCGCCATTTCTGCTGATCCAGCAGGGGGGTCTCCTATCTCAGTGGGTGGAGCTGGCTTTTTGTAATCAGGAAAGAAAAGGGCAGTTAATGAAATACCCAGAATGGAGATGACTTTAAAAACCCACCAAATTTGTTTTGGCAGAATTGAGGTAATTATATAAACCACACTTTAAAATATGTTGTAAAGGATTCTGTAAAAATATTTATTAACATAAATATTGAAGACTTTTTTTGGTGTAGATAGATTACTTCAAAAGTAAACTACTTCTCTCTCACTTGCTCTCGCCACTCCTCCCTCCCCTTACCCATTTCTTCCAGTTAACAAAATAAGTGAAAATTATTAAGAATTATTTTAGTATTATGTGAATGATAAAATAAGAAAGTTAACACAGCTTTGTAGATGGAAGAAGGACCTCAGAGCAGAAAGATATTTGGAAGTCTGATCACTGTAAGATTAGGAGCAAGTTTGTCATAAGGAACCATCTAAGGTAGTGACAAGGAAGATGATGGAGAAGAGTCACTTTAGCAAAAGCCTCATGAATTTCTGGAAGAGATCGGGCAATCAATGCTTTAGGAGGGTTGATGTGAGATTTAGGGTATCTCTGAAAGAGGACTACATTAACATGTACTACTTACCTTTTAGTTTGTGCTGGCAGCCTCCACACCAGACAGATTGCACCACTTCATTGTGCACTGCAATTCACATCCATGTAATCCACACTGTGGCACAGTGTAGACCAGCCCATTATTTGGAAATGAGTAGCAGAGTTGGTGCCATGAACCACCTTTGTGTAGCTTGTTTCCTTTTAAAATGTTATTAAAAACTTGTAGCTGAAAGCCCATGCTGTCGCACAGATGTAATTTAAGTCATCTGTAAAAAAGCCAGAAATGTGAGCTCTTGTTTCCATGCACTGTGTTGTACAGCAGTTCCCCAAAGTTTATGCCCAGAGCTGCCCCCTGGATGGAGGCACAGCCACCTCTTCGTACCATCCTGTCACCATTAATTATGTTTTATCTACATGAATTTTAGTCACCATTGCTTTGTAAGATAATTACAAGGTGACTTATGGAAATATACTTGTGTACACTGTTATAAGATCTCTAAAGTCTAATGAAGAAAAGGTTATTTAAAGTTCTCCATTTCATTGTCCATAATCCTGGTATATCTCAAGCTTCATTTATTTTCTGTGTCATGCAACATTTTGATGTGTTGGATTTTTTGTATGACTTCACCAGTGATAATTTCATGAACATCTTTGTTGGTTCATTGTTCACTACCTTCTTCTGCAAGTTCGACATTTACTGTAGGTTCAGTCAGTTTTACATATGGATATAATTTTGTTCAGATATTCAAACTTTGGTAATGCGCAAAATGCGTCAAGTTTTTTTCATGTTTTTCTACAAACTTTGATGATCTTCTTATTGGTAATGCCAGTTACGAGAGTTTTGTATCTTGTCTTGTAAATGGGCTTTCATGCCATCAATAGCTTAAAAATATCTAATTCAGAAGTAGTGTAAGCCTGATTTTTTTCCCAATAATTCAGCATCCCAACAGCACCCATTTAGAAAAATGAACTGTGGCAGCCGTCTTTGGCAGTTGTATATTATGGAGTGAACCCAGGAAGGATAAAGCAACATATAAACAGCCACATTTATAACATATGTACAGAAAAACATCAGATGGAGACTAAGACAGCTAGGGAATTTACCTCCAGAAGTAGTGCAGAGATCTTTACCAAATCCTGAGCCTCTAAGATCACTCAGTCCATGATCTAGCCAAAACAGAAATCTAAGCTGAGGGGATGAGGCATTATAGTCTAAGACCGAGGACATGATGCCCTGAAAAAAATGTTTTTTGTAGCAGCCAGATCATTATGCTGAGTATAACAGGTAGTGGCCTATGTGAAAATGGTCTCCTGTGTCTCAATGACTACTATCACTCCGCATGACTCCGCTTTGAAATACTGTTAGCATATTCTGGATTATTAGGATCTCTAGCTGATCAGCAGAAGAAACAGGTACATTCTGCCAAAGTGTAGCCAGAGATCAGTATTCTTCAGGTGGCCACCCTGTCTCTGGTGACAGAAAATTAATGTAAGTACCTCCTTTGCTGCATTACCAGTAATTGGCTTTTCCTTTCACCCTACCATCACAAATTCCTCCTTACTTCATCTCTATGTAGTTGATAAAGATGCAACAAGCTTCTCTTAACTCTCTTGATTACGTGAGTTAGTAGTCTCAGCCAATCAGGGAACCAAAACTGATGTCATGGGACAGATTTGACGATGTTAGTCAAGCTAATCCCAGTTGAAGTTTTGAATTAACTTTTATCAAAGGAACAACTTTAATAACATTTGCTACAGGTTTGTGAAATCACAATCAGGTATATTTTGATGGAAAAACAAACTATCATTAAAAAATATTTCACCCAATTGTATTTTAAACCCAGTCTTACAAATAAAAAGTAATTGGCATTCTGGTAGAAGATATTTGCTATGCTAGAACATTTAGCGGTTAGCAAAGGCTGACAAAAGAAACGTTATAAAAAACCCTGTTTTACAATTTAGGCTACTGTAAGTGATCAGAGCAGCAGCACAAGATAGATGTATTCAAATATATTCTTATTGTTCAGTGAAACTCCGGTCTCTAGATGTATTCTTTTGTGTGTCTGTTAAACATGATCTTAACATGAAGACCTTTTTGTCCTAACTCAAAAGCCTTCTCATAGCTGATGAATACATACATGATGGTAAGTTATAGTAGAATCTTTTCCAGAGGTTCATTTATCACAAAAGGTAGTCTTTTGTGGAAAATCCTGATTGAAGTTCTGCATATTCTATTGATCGAATGAAATGCAGGGCTGCAGTGAGTCAATTGTTCAGTGTCTTAGTGAAAACTTTGTAGATTGCCTACAGGAGGCTGATAGGTCAATAGTTCCTCAGGTTTTGTGTGTGTGTGTAAGTAAATGATAATAGCCTTATTCCAGTTCTGAGACTTTTTTCTTTTATATTATTTTTGTGAATCATGTTTCTAGTTCTTCTACACTCCATTCATAGTGATGTAATGGTGATGGCCACTTACATTCCCGACTATTTGTACTACTATTCCAATG
This sequence comes from Trachemys scripta elegans, assembly GCF_013100865.1. NCBI lineage: Eukaryota > Metazoa > Chordata > Testudines > Emydidae > Trachemys > Trachemys scripta. The sequence continues at coordinate 35,760,008 of NC_048299.1, read as the reverse complement.
TGGAGATATCCCCTTTGCTGTATCCATTATTGGTTATTCCTTATTAGGGTCCAGTGCTTGCACCTGTTGCATTCATTTGTAACAGTCCTATCTACTTGCCTTTCATATATTAAGGTACTAATTGCTGTCTCCCTGCAGTGTTCATTATGTTCGTCCTCTACTTCTAGGTCTACCATTCATTCATAGTGGAAAATGGACTATCTTATGCAATACCTTTTATTAAATGAGTTGGTTTCTCATATTTTTTGTGAGTTTATTTCAATCTCCAGCAGGACAAAGCTGCTCTGTTTGTTTGTAGGATATAGACTGTCTTTACAGGTTACTAGAAAGACTTAGGAGTGTTTATTTATTGATTTTAAGACCAGCCTCCCTGGGAGATTAGTTTTGAAGGTGATCAGGTTTGTCGGCCAGCTTCTTGGCTCATTAAGTAGTTTCAGGTGACCATCTTGCAACTATAAGTCTCTGTTAATAAAATTTGGAAAGGCTTCTCCAGTGGTGTCAGCCAAATAGAATGAATTTTCTTATCATATGCATTTATACAAGAAGAGCTGAAACTGTAGCTGCAGGTGTAGCAAACTGTGTCATCCTGAAGATCAATAAATAGGAAGGACTTAAATGTTTGTTTACACATAGTTTTTCAGATTTTAAATCAATACTAAAGCAGGATATATACTGGTTTCACAGTGTCTTTGTATTCCCACAAATGACAATTTTTAGGATAGCCATCTCCAATAATGAGCTTTAAAATGTCAATTTCAGTATAACATTTAAGAATATATTTCATAGTCTCGACACCAGTGGTCTCCAAACTTTTTTGATCACGCACCCCTATCGGTAAAAAATTTTTGAGCACGCCCCCCTTGCCGCGCTGGCTCTACCATTTTTGCCAAAGCAAAAAAAAAAAAGCACTCCTCCTGCCGTGCACCCCCATCCTTTCGCACACCCCACTTTGGAGACCACTGCTCTACACAGTGCGAAGTGTTTATGAATTTTCAGGTTGTGTTGCTTAGTAAAATAGGTGTAGCTTTGTGTAGTGTAGTGGTTTCCCTGTCACTCTCCCAGGTATAGAATACTTAACCCTAATCCAGGTTTGAGATGAAGGAAAGAAAGTTTTAACATTTTTCTGAACAAAAATAAAACCCAAAGTGTAGCTGACAAAGTATGCTGAATTTTTGGAGTTGGTGAGTTTCTGCAATTTATAAGCAGAGCCTTTTCACTCATACATTGAAGGGATAGAGCATCATAGCATGGAATGCAGAGTGTAAGCTGATGAACACCATTTGTTATTATTTGATTCCATTTTGCACTCTTGATTGTAGATCTGACTACATATTCCTAACTTTAGAACAGATACGGAAAGGGCACGGAAGACAATGATTGCTTATATTGTTAAGCAAGCAGTCATGACACTTTGACAATGTTAATACATTTGAAACTTATTGTGGGGCAGCTTAATGTTACTTAAATATTAATGCTTTAGTTTCAGACAGCCTGTGGATTGCTATGTTCCTTCAAATCTTAACCTGATTCGGTGTCATTCCCTTTTAGGATCTTGCTAAGATTTTCCAATTGTGAGTTATCTCACAGATCCTCACTACCGAGGGTTTATGCATGTGCATTATGCATCCAGAGCTGGAGCTTTTTCAAGTAACAGTGTCCGTCAGTCCGCCCATGTGCACCCTTGCCTTACCGTCTGGTTTCGTCCAAGGTGATAAAGGATGGGATGGACTGACTGGGTCTCCGGTTCCTTCTCACCGTCATATGGTCTGGGTCGGAACTATTAGTGTCCTCTTGTGTTTGAGCACTTAAAAAATATACAATTGTACATAAATCATTGTTGTGTTTTTACAGTAGTTTTTAGTTGTTTGATAGTTTAGGAGTAGGATTAGGGTTCCTTTTTAGGGAGTTTTTGTTCCCCATGAACACCCCTGCCCTCTGTACTGACATAAGGGTACTGGACTATGCCAAAAACCCCAGGCTTTAAAATCTGCACATCCTGCCTGCATTCCTTCAGTCAGCGATGCACATCAACACGGCCTCTACTGCTTGGGAGAAGCCCACAATGCATTCAGGTATAGTATCTGCCAGTCCTTCCCAAGCCATACGTGAGAAGGCCAGGCTCTCTGCCTCTGGAAACACCTCATAGAAGTTGCCATGAGACCTCATTCAGACCCTGTACATTGGCCTGAGGCTGCCAGGAGTGCGCCTCCAACTATGAATCCCAGGCCTGAACCAGTGGATCACCACTGTGGACCCCATGTCGGGGCATAGTCGGGAGGTAAGAAAGCATGCACATAAGCATGACAGTAAGTCTTCCTCTAAGCCTAAGAATGGAGAGATTCCTTCCAGTCACAGGGACAGAGTGTGCCCTAACACCCACAGACATGAAAAAAAGCCACATAAATCAGCGGCTCCACCGGTACCGAGTGTGGACCTGCACGCACAATCAGCATCGGCATCCCTCAGAGCTAGAGTGCCATCCACTCCAGAGAAGATCATTGTTCCGGTTCTGGAGAATGTGAAAGTGCCCTTGACTTTGTGCAGATCAGGAAAAGTGCTAGAACCCCAGGAAGTGTTTGCACTGGGGCTCTGTACTTCCAGGGAGACATCTCAGGCACCAGACATACCACATCTGTGGCACTCTTCATCCCACCCCATGCCCGCAATGGTCATCCTTATCACCCCACTATAGTCCAGACAGTTTGGGTTTCCCAACCTTCTCCACATGTCAGGTCACCTCCATTTCCCATCCTTGCTTTCCCCAAGCTACTGTACTGCAGTACAGTAATTCCTCACTTAAAGTCGTCCCGATTAACATTGTTTTGTTATTAACTTGTTGATTTATTAGAGAACATACTCATTTAAAATCGCGCAATGTTCTGTTCTAAAGTTGTTTGGCTCGCCCCGCTCTGCCTGCCTGGCATTCCAGGGAAGCGGGCAAGCCCCCAACCCTGCTCCCTGGCAGGAGCGCCGAGCGGGCAGAAGCGGGCAAGCCCCTGCGCCCCAACCCCGCTACGCTCCTGCCTCAACCAGGCTTCACAATCATCATTGATGAGTACAGTATTACATTGTTTAAAGTTATTGAAAACTTATACTGTATATGTTTATAATGTCTTTTGTCTGGTGAAAAAAAAGTCCCTGGAACCTAACCCCCCCATTTACAATAATTCTTATGGAGAAATTCGATTCGCTTAACGTCGTTTCACTTAAAGTAGCATTTTTCAGGAACATAATTACAAGGTTAAGCAAGGAGTTACTGTACAGCGGCAAGACCAGACATCCCAATCCACAGATGCTTCGCCTCAGAGCATGGTATTTGGATGGGGATCTTCTCTAGAACGGGCATGTTTATCAGAAGTGCAAGACCTCCTCTCAAGCAGCAGGAAGGAGCTGGCTTTCCTACTGAGCCAAGTGGAACTGCTTCGTCTTCTGTGCCCAACAGAAAGGGCTCTCCCCAGAAGAAGTGGAGATTCCCCTTCTTTTGGACTACCTCCTGTCATTGAAGGCATTGGGTCTCGCCCTCAACTCTCTCAAGGTCCATGTAGTGGCCATTAGCACCTTCTACCCCCCTATGGAAGGACACTCCATATTTACAAACCTGTTGACTGCTAGGTTTTGGAAGGTTCTCACCCGTACAACCTGTCACCCACCAGTGGGACCTTAACCTAGTTCTATCAGTACTAATGAAACAGCCACTTGAGCCACTAGTTTCCTGTTGTATATCCCTCCTTTCCATGAAAGTTGCCTTCCTTGTCACTACCACTTCGGCAACAAGGGTAGGTGAACTTGGGGCCATGATGGCAGACCATCCTTTTATCACTTTCCATAAGGATAAAATCTCCCTGTGCCTACATCCCAAGTTTCTGCCAAAGGCCATATCCCAGTTTCATCTCAACCAACCTGTCCATTTACCTCCTTTCTTTCCAAAGTCGCAGAAGAGGAATGACAATTTCACTTCTTTGACATCCAACGGGCCTTGGCCTTCTACCTGCAGAGGACAAGACCAATCAGGAAATCTCCTAGATCATTTATCGCAGTAGCCAAGGGAGTTAAGGGGTAGGCAGTCTCCACACAGAGGATCTTCAAGTGGATTTTGGGTTGCATTACACTATGCTGTCAGTTTCGGGACTGCCTCCACCCGCTGGGGTGAGGACCCATTCCACGAGAGCCCAGGATTCAACCAGGGCCACCCTCCATGATGCGCTGTTTTGGGACATATGTAGAGTGGCCATGTGGAGTTTGGTACATATCTTTGCCATGCATTACGCCTTGATGCAGGACTCTGCGATGGATGCCTCATTCGGTGCAGCTGTCCTCCGCTCAACTGTTCCATCCTCACACCCTCCTTCGACTTAGGTACTACTTGTTAATCACCCTCAGTGGAATACAGTTGGGGACCATCACTCGAAGAAGAGGAGGAGGAGGATACTTACTTGTCAGTGGAGGTTCTTCAAGATGTGTTGTCCCTATCTGTATTCCATTTCCTGCCCTTCTTTCCCTCTATTATGGATCTTTTGGATTTGCGGTTGAGAAGAAATTGGAGACGCAGTTGGTCCACTCCACCCTTTATCACCTCAGACAAAACCATGAGGCGAGCTAAGGACGCATGCGTGGACCAGTGGACGCTACTCCTTGAAAACTCTCCGGCTCAGACGCATGGTGTGCATGTGTAAACCCTCAGTGGAATACAGTAGGGACCATATATCTCAAAGACCCTCCATTTACAGGTAAATAATGTCATCTTTTAGCCTGGACATAGGAAGACCAATTTGGAGGTAGATTTGAGAGTCACAAGTTGAAGCCACGCAAGTGGGTATGGTCACCAAAGATAAGATATGGAGCAAGAAAAGAAGGGAGCCAAAACAGAACCTTGTGGAAAGGAAAATTTAAAGGAGGAGGAAAAACTAGGAGAAGATTAAGTCAAGAAAGCTGAGGGAGGGAGGACAAGATTTTAAGAACATTGCAAAGGCAGCCAAGAGGGTTGAGGAGGGTGAAAATGGGAGCACTGATGCCAGGATTTAGCTAGGATGAGGTTACAGACCCATATTTGTGAGTTATTGTCTCCTGCCTGTTTCTAGATTTAATTCTTTGGTTTGTGTTATATTGGGACCCATTTGTTTACATAGACTTCATTAGTTTCTCTCTCTCTTTTTACTTTTACTTAGTCTTAAAAGTAATTTAAAAAAAAAGAGAGAAAAAACCACTAAAACCAAGGAGGAAACACCTCCTCCCCAGAACAGGTGAGTACTTTTGCTGGCAACATAGTAATTAAGTACCGTAGTCTAAATTCAAAGAGACATTGAGATTAGTGTATGAATTTCCTGAGATGCACACTTTGACAGGTCTGTATTTTACCTTACCTACCTTGGACTTGACTTTGAAGGCTAACTTCTATGTGGACCTGCCACTAGAGGGGGGATGGAGAGAGACACTTTGCCAGTGTGTTTTACAGCTGTTTGCTAGACAGCAAAGGAATGTTGAGTCTCAAGACTCCTAGGTTTGTTTCCATGTTCTGTAGGGGAGTATGCTATAGTGGTTACAGCCTTTCCCTGCCCAATTCTGTTCCGGTCACCCACAGTCTAGCTCCTGTCCACCCTCTCCCCCAACTCTTTCTTCCTCAGTTTCTGTTCATCCCTTACTTTCCACTACTCTGTGACTACTGTCAGTCCTGTCCCACTTGTATCCTCTCCCATCCCAGCTCATATTCCTGTCTGGCCTCCCCACTGCAAGGGTCTTATCTCTCGCCTGCCCTTCATCTCTTCCTGTCTTCTGCACCCCAACCCCAGTTCCTCACGCCTCTGCATTCAAGTAAAGCTTGTTCCTCCACCTCCTAACCTGTCTGGGTGCCAGCAGGGGGAGTATTGAGAGCACAGAATAGTTTCCTTGTTCTCAGTTCTGGCACCACAGTGTCCCTGGGTGGCTGGGAGGAGCAATTACAGAGGAAAGTCATCAGCTCCTGCTGCCCTGCCCTGACAGGAGTCCACACTGAATCATCACTACTGAACAAGTGTGAACTGAGATTCTTCAGAGGCTTATAACTTTGCCAAATTTGGGTGGGATTTCACCAGGAGGGTAAAAGGTACATCCCTGACACCAGCGTGTGTCCCCCCCACCAAATTTCAAATCACTGCTCCAAAGTATGAAGGTGCTAGAACATCTCAACAAAATGATTGTAAGAATTTTTTTAACACAGGCAAAACATATTTTCCCCTAACCTCATTCTCAGAAATGGCTGAACTGTTTTAGTTGAATATTAAATAAATAAATATAAATCAGTCAGAGGCAGACATCAGCATCAGAAATGTCCACCTGAATGGTGTAAGTTTGGCAAAATTATAAGCAAGTAAAAATAGGGTCTTAAAGTAGAAAGGGTCAGGCAACCTGAACTATAGGGGTTGCAAACTGCACTGCCTGTCATTTAAAAGCGCCTGTCTTAGGCTCTAGCACTCATCTCAAAATTTAGATATACAGTCAGTAAACAGTAAGGACAACAGTTACTCCCTATCCCAAACCAAAAATAACCAGCCACAGTAAAATTCCCAACAATGCTCTTCTACATGTCACCCCTGTCATTTTCCTTCTTCTCCCAAATCCTGGCTATACAGGTGGGCCTTGCAACATGCCCTGAAAATCACCAAGTTCAGATCATTTGGCACCAAGACAAAAGGGGAAAATAGCTTCCAAAGTTAAGGGCCCCTTAGGGCCTGTAGGGTTCATCCTGCCAATGACTCCCTCTCTTATCCTAAGGGGGGGATCCAGTGCTTCCATTGATCACCACTGTGGCAGTATGGTACTGAAGTAGACGGGGTGTCAGTTTGATAGGTCTGAAGCCATTTAAGAATTTATAGGTCAAAAGCAACACCTTAAATTCTGCCTGGAATATAAGCATCATGCTCCCACTGAAGTATGTTTCTTTAATGAGGGAGGTGCTACATTCTGTACCAACTTTATATATCAGGTTGTCTTAAGGTTTAGACCAGTGTAGAGCATGTTGCATTAACCTAATCGCAAAGGATCAGACTATCCTTCATCTAAAAGAAAGTCACAATCTCCTTGCTAGGCCGAGATAGAAAAATCAAAAATTTCTTAACTGATGATGTACTTTCTAGAAGTGGTTTCAGAGTAGCAGCCGTGTTAGTCTGTATCCGCAAAAAGAACAGGAGTACTTGTGGCACCTTATGCTCAAATAAATTTGTTAGTCTCTAAGGTGCCACAAGTACTCCTGTTCTTTTTTTCTAGGCGTGATCACTTCTTAACAGATACACCTTATTTCACAAAACTATTGTAACTACGTGTATGGACCTTGGTCATCACAGAAATACCTGAGAGATTTATTTTGGGTGAGTGAGGCAGTCTGGGGCAGGGTCATTCTTGGAAAGAAGATCAACAGGTAGTGCACATTTCATTCAGGATTATGCAGGCTGTTCCAGTAAGAGACATTTTTGACACAGCAAGCAGTACACAAAAATGAGTAGGGAGCAGTCTTCCCTGTAATTTTTTTCATACGTGTGCAGAATGAATTTTGTTATGTGCACCATATCGAGGTAATGTGTGGATATGCACCACCAATGGAAACCAGAAACCTAGATATGATAGATATATTTTTAAAAAGTTGCCATAGGGATAATTACTCTAGCCAGGACAGGTTAGGCATTTTAGAACTCACTTCTCAAATAATTAAATTTAAGCATAAGAGAAATAAAAATTATGAAATGCATAGGCCAGTCAAAAAACTAAAATAACACACTTTTGAAAGAAGTATCAAGAAGTAACAATACAAGTATATGTTGGGAGGTCAGTGTGACAGAGACGCACCCCATGTATGGGGTGTGTGTGTGACAGAGATGTGTGTTGCCTCTTTAAGTATGCTGCCCTTTTAAGTAGATCAGCACATTCAGACACAGCAGCAGCTGCCAGCAAGCTCCCTCCCTCCTGAGCCCTGTCGTGTCCCCCGCCCCCCGCTCTGTGGAGATGGGGGTACAGGGGTGGGGGGGGACGACACCGAGACATCAGCACCTCTGGGTCCCTCCCCCCCACTCTGCACAGCAAACAAGAGGCTCCTGGGAACCGCTCTAAGGCAGAGGGCAGGAGCAGCAAGGCAGTGTGGGGGAGGGACACCTGAAGTGCACATGGCACTTGATAGACTGCTGGGCAGCCGCCCAGTTGCGCAGCTAGGAGGGAACTTAGGTAGGGAGGGAGAGTTAAGAAAGACAGAAGTTCTCTCCTCCTTAAATAGTATATTTATGATATTTTTAGGGATCTCTGCTTTGTACAATTTCTTGGTTGAATACACTGTAACAGATCCTCTCTCTAACACCGTAGGTCAGTTCTAGTTTTCTCACTTCATGGGCAATATGTCCATCCTGAACAACTCCTTGGGACCGTCTGGCCAATCAGGATCAACAAAGACTTGAGATATTAATTCTGCAGTTCTTATACAATGGGCCTTATAGAAAAGCAAAAACCGCAAGTAGTACCAGGAGAAAGACTAGTTGTACTTACTAGTCACTGTATGTATACACTGACAGCCATTTGTTAAAGAATCATTATGAATAGAATCAAATTCTGTTGATGCTCACCTACCAAAGGGTTTTTCTGGATAATTGGGAGAAACTATAGGTCTTCCCATCTTAACCCAATTCCCTCAAGATAAGTGAGAATTGTTGTAATGTCTTAAATTAATGGAGATATCCTATCTCCTAGAACTGGAAGGGACCTTGAAAGGTCATTGAGTCCAGCCCCCTGCCTTCACTAGCAGGACCAAGTACTGATTTTTGCCCCAGATCCCTAAGTGGCCCCCTCAAGGATTTAACTCACAACCCTGGGTTTAGCAGGCCAATGCTCAAACCACTGAGCTATCCCTCCCCCCAAATGTTATTTTTATTTGTCAAATTGTGTGGCGTTTGATCTATAATTTTATGGAGATTATCATCCAACTGGAGTATCTTCCCCTCTCATACCAATTTTTCTTGTGGAAGATATTCTTGTAGATTGTTTATTAAGCTGACCCTTTTCCATGGGCTGTCAATAATGTTGGGTATACTCATGTTCTCTGGACAGCTTAGCAAACATCTGATACAGCATTTGAATTTATGTTAATATATTAAGGAATGTCCAGCTATACATCTATCTTGAAGAAAATAAGGTTTTTGCACATCTTGAGGTCATATGGACCTGCCTTTATCTATTGACACCTCTTCAATGTTCTCCCAACTCTCGTATCTCCTGTTGTGCATGGAGATTTGAGAGTCTCCATGGTTTCTTTTTGGCTTATATGAAACGGTCTTGTACAATTTTTGTTGCTATACGATTGGAGAATCTTGGTTTTGTGGAAACTCATTTCAAGTTTTTTAGTATGAATCTAACAAACATAGTCTTTTTAGAGAAGAGATAGCTAATTACTTATCTATAATTCTAATTTTCTGAAGATAATATTTGATTAGATTTCTAATTTCTAACCCACCTCCCCTCAGGCTTATGGAGAGAGGACATTTTCTGTGTCTAAATTTTTCTTGTTTTTTATCATATGCATATTCTTTGGGCATATCTGTTACGTTTAAAATGCGGAGAGCTCTTTGCTTCCAGCTCATCAAGGAACTGAAGGAGAATGTTGTTGTTAGTTGGTCTCAGATGGAGAATGAGGGTGGTTTGCCTGTGAAAAGGGCCCCAAACTGTTGAAAACAAGAGTAGTTATGGCTTGTTATAAGGTCACAAGTTAAGTAATCTATTTCTTGCTCATCTTGCAGTATTACTAGTGTTAGTGTTTTAATTAAATGCATATATTTTTGAATATATTATAATTTGGTTATATATCACATCTAGATAGGCAAAATTCAGATAATACAGAAATAGGTTAAATGAAAAACTGTAACTTTTCCCAAAAATGCATCTGGAATTGAAATTCTGACTCTTGCTCACAGGCTGAGGCAAAAAAAAATTGATTACTTGTTCATAGATAGCTAAACTAAAACTTCAAATTGGTTTTCAGACAAGAAAATAAGGTGGTCCCAATTTTCAGGTTGTAGTCTTATTTTCTCGAGTAAATTTAAAATGAAATACTGTTGCTGGTGTCACTGTCTTATAGGCAAATTTCTGCATTCTGTCTCATGCTTCAACTGTTGTTACCAGGGTTTCATTTTGATTCTCTTGACTCCATGATCATACACCTTTTGTCCATGCTGCAATAGAAAATAAATGTCACTGCCACCACCTATCTGCGACTGAGTCAGAACTGAGCCTATAATACTTTGAAGTCAGTTAAAATTCTCATATTTAAATATCATATGTAGTATTCCTCTAGTTTGAAATCAAAATAACACAAGTACAATCTTCCACTAGAGTTGCATACTGTTGCTGTTGGGTGCCTACTCTGACTGTCCACAAATAGCTTCTGTTCTTTAAGTTCATTATAGGAAAACCCATCTTCTGTTCCTGTAGTGCTAAAGGACAAAAGAACATATCCTGACAGGCTTGTGGTGGCCTGTGGTGAAAAGTTTTGTTAATCATATATGAAACCGATCACTTTTTGTGTATTCTATGGTCTTTAATTGTAATTTTAGAGGAAATCATTGTTAAAAGGCACACTCATTTTCCTCTTCACTCCATGTACATTGTAGTAGATCACATGTTTTTTAAACAATAGGTCTCTGTGAAATCAAAGCACTGAAACCATGTATGTGGTAGTTGCTGTTTGTTCTCAGAAAACCAAAATTATTTCCCCCATTCAAATTCGCCATCCTTAAGAGGCAGGGTTGTCTTTCATTGCTGTGAGTTCCACCAGAGACCTCTTGCAAAATCTCAAACGAGATATTTCTCAAGATAGAAAGAGAGACATCAGGTATAATATTACATCCATCCGTCTACGATTTCTGTCCACAGACTTGCCTGTCTTGATCTCCTCAAGAATATTCCCAGCTTGGACTACCTGAAAATGTTTCTTCAAAGTGTTCATACCGACTAGCAATCCAGCATATACACCTCTACTCCGATATAACGCTGTCCTCGGGAGCCAAAAAATCTTACCGCGTTATAGGTGAAACCGCGTTATATCGAACTTGCTTTGATCTGCCGGAGCGCACAGCCCTGCCCCCCCAGAGCACTGCTTTACCATGTTATATCCGAATTCGTGTTATATCGGGTCGCATTTATTGGGGTAGAGGTGTATTGTAGATACCTCCCAAATAGCTTACTGTTGCCTCAGTCATCAGCAAGAGTTTGATGTTTTTCCTCTTTTGGGACTGAAATGGAAAACATTAAAATGTCTTTCAAAATACATTCACGCTTCTAAAGATAGGATTAATTTTTTTTTTGAGATCCTGAATTGCAAGCTCAAGTTTGCTGTAGTGCACAACAGCAACATAAAAAGGGTGTATGTTGTCTAAATTTGGCCTATACACCACTTGAACAGCCTTTATTCACTGCTGCACTTTCTTAATTTAGGCTAGTCAGTTCTAATTTGAACTCAACCACTTTTAAAGCTCTTTTTACTTTGTGTATGTTACCATTAGCTGTCCCAGATTCGAAGTCTACTTCTGTATGTCAGCACAGGGAGTACAAAATTTGTCATGCACAAATCTGCTGTATACCTTACTCTTGCTCTGCTACAGACTTGTCAGTAGATCCATGTAATGTGCACAGCAATAAATCTTGCATTCTGTATGCATTCCTGAGAAGTTTTTTACAGTTGTCTCTATTAAGACATGTACTCCAATGATATAGATGATACATGAATAAGATCATTTTTAGTCTTGTTCTAAATTTTGAACATTATTTTTGGACTTATTTCAAATCTGAAACCATGTTTAGTGACTGTGTAAGTGATGTTAAACAAAGTGTCAAACATTTGTCTCCTCATGTTCTGTTTTAAAGAGTAAGGCCTGGTCTACACTAGGCGTTTATGTCGAAGTTAGCGCCGTTACATCGAATTAACCCTGCACCCGTCCACACCGCGAAGGTATTTAGTTCGACATAGAGGTCTCTTTAATTCGACTTCTGTACTCCTCCCCGACGAGGGGAGTAGCGCTAAATTCGACATGGCCATGTCGAATTAGGCTAGGTGTGGATGGAAATCGACGCTAATAGCTCCAGGAGCTATCCCACAGTGCACCACTCTGTTGACGCTCTGGACAGCAGTAAGAGCTCGGATGTTCTGAACTGCCACACAGGAAAAGCCCCGGGAAAATTTGAATTTGAATTCCTTTTCCTGTCTGGCCAGTTTGAATCTCATTTCCTGTCTGGACATCGTGGCGAGCTCAGCAGCACTGGCAACGATGCAGAGCTCTCCAGCACTGATGGCAGTGCAATCTCAGAATAGAAAGAGGGCCCCAGCATGGACTGATCGGGAAGTCTTGGATCTCATCGCTGTGTGGGGCGATGAGTCCGTGCTTTCCGAGCTGCGATCCAAAAGACGGAATGCAAAGATCTATGAGAAGATCTCTAAAGACATGGCAGAGAGAGGATACAGCCGGGATGTAACGCAGTGCCGCGTGAAAATCAAGGAGCTGAGGCAAGGCTACCAGAAGACCAAAGAGGCAAACGGACGCTCCGGATCCCATCCCCAGACATCCCGTTTCTACGAGGCACTGCATTCCATCCTCGGTGCGGCCGCCACCACTACCCCACCACTGACTGTGGACTCTGAGGATGGGATAGTGTCCACGGCCGGATCCTCGGACATGTTAGCGGACGGGGAAGATGAGGAAGGAGATGAGGAGGACGAGGCAGTCGACAGCGCTCACAACGCTGATTTCCCCGACAGCCAGGATCTCTTCATCACCCTTACAGAGATCCCCTACCAACCCTCCCCAGCCGTTACCCCGGACACAGAATCTGGTGAAGGATCATCCAGTAAGTGTTGTAAACATCTAAACATTTATTTGTAACAGAACATGAATATTAACAATTTAAAAAATGGGTTTCTCATGATTAGTTTGATTAACTTTACGGTTCAGTCATGGGCAGTGCAACTATTGAAAAAAAATCTAGCAATGTCCGGTTTTGCATGATTGTCCTGCCCAAGCCGCTCTACTGTTTAGTCCCTGCTACTGCAGCTACAGTAAGATGCGGTCTATATGTCCGGGGATGGAGCAGAAATCCTCCTGGGACATCTCAAGGAAGCTCTCCTGCAGGTAATTTGAAATCCGCTGCATTAGGTTCTTGGGGAGAGCGGCCTTATTGGGTCCTCCGTAGTAGGACACGTTGCCGCGCCACGAGACTAGCAAGTACTCCGGAATCATTGCTTGGCACAGCATGGCGGCATACGGCCCTGGTCTTTGGAGGCTTTCCCGGAGCATTCTCTGTCTGTCGCTCTCAGAGATCCTCATGAGGGTGATGTCGCTCATGATGACCTGCTTTGAATGAGGTAGGGGAATGTTAGTGTTGGGACTGCTTTACCGTTCCTTTACAGAACTGTAACCGCTGGTTTGCAGCCACGCGGTGGAGGCGGGAGAGGGGCAGCCGAAAGGGATCGTTCCCGGGGACAGCCGCGAGGGTGTGGCACAGGAGCAGACTTCCTGCTTGCCGGATTGCTGGCAGCAGGGACCGACATTGATTTCAATGTGAAATGAGGCCATTGCTAATATTAAAGTTTTAAGCTGCCACGAATCTACGGCTTACCATGTCTGCGTGCAAGAGCAATTCCGTTGTCCTGACACGGTTCTCAAATGTGGTCCGCAAAACCCCAGACACTGAATGCGAAGGCCGAGAATTCGACCTTGTGCTGAGTGCGCATGTGATAGGTGCTGTGCATGGTCCTGTTCACAGAGAAAGACTATGTTCTTTGTTCACAACTACATTTATCTTTCTGAGGAATTCACTCCCTTTTTCCCATTCCCACAGCCCCATCTGCGACTGTCTCACAACCTAGCCTGTCATCACACTCCCAGAGGCTAGGGAGGATTAGGCATAAGAAGAAGAGGACACGGGAGGACATGTTCTCAGAGCTTATAGCCTGCTCCAGAGCCCAGGCAGCACAGCAGACCCAGTGGCGGGAGAACTTGACCCGAATGCACCAAGCCAACATGGATCGGGAGGAGAGGTGGCGTCAGGAAGACCAGCAGGCGACTCAAACCCTGCTTGGACTACTGAGGGAGCAAACGGACACGCTCCGGCGCCTTGTGGATGTTCTGCAGGAACGGAGGCAGGAGGACAGAGCCCCGCTGCAGTCCATCTCTAACCGCCCTCCCCCGCCACCAAGTCCCATACTCCCCTCACCCAAAGTGCACAGAAGGAGAGGCGGCAGAGTCCCTGCTAACTCTCACTCCACCCCTGCAGAGAGCTCGAGCAGCAGAAGGCTCTCATTCCCCAAAGTTTGACAAGTTCTTTCCTTCCCGCCTGACACAAGCCCCCGTCCAAGTTTCACTTCCCAGTTCCATGTGTAGTTGATAATAAAAAATATGTTTCTGTTAACTACTGTTTCGATCATGTTCTTTTGGAGGAGGGGGGGAAAGGGGGTTGGTAATTGGACAGGACAGTCACCTTTGGCAGGGTACATAGTCGGGGGCAGGCACAGCAGCAGGGCACATACATAGTGCAGTGATGCAGTGACTACTTACCCTGGTTAGTCTGGGAGGTTGTTTTCATGTTATGTGGTGGGGGGTGGGTTGCTCTGTGACTTTGTGGCAGGGGAGGGCAGTTAGAGATCTTAAGCGGCGGTCCTTAGGCAGGATCACAGAGCCACACAGCAGGGGATCTGTAACCGTCCTCCCCCTGCCACAAAGTCACATAGACCCCCCATACACACAGTCCCTATCAGGAGGGGTGACAGGCTCCGTTGAAACAACCATCCCACCGCAGCGGAGCCTGTCAGTCCTTGAGTTTAGAAGCTGCATTCGCGCGACTACACTACACCCGCTCCGCACCACAGTCTGCGTCCCAGTTTTAAAAAATTCCCGCGAAAACAGTATTAAAGAAAACGGTGTGCTTTAACAAAGTAGAACTATTTTTATTTTGAAACGTGTGTTGGAAGTGGGGTGAAGGGGGTATGTAACTGGATAGGATAGTCAACATGAACTGGGTAAAGAAACGGGGGCAGGTTCGGCTTCTCTGTACACAAACTTTAAAGTCACAGGTTACCCTGCTCACTCAGGAACTTTGCTTTCAAAGCCTCCCGGATGCACAGCGCTTCCCGCTGGTCTCTTCTAATCGCCCGGCTGTCTGGCTGTGAGTAATCAGCAGCCAGGCTATTTTCCTCAACCTCCCACCCCGCCATAAAGGTCTCCCCCTTGCTCTCACAGAGATTGTGGAGCACACAGCAAGCTGCTATAACAATGGGGATATTGGTTTCGCTGAGATCACAGCGAGTCAGCAAGCTTCTCCATCTCCCCTTGAGACGTCCAAAAGCACACTCCACCACCATTCTGCAGCTGCTCAGCCGGTAGTTGAAGAGTTCTTTTTCAGTGTCCAGGGCACCTGTATAGGGCTTCATGAGCCAGGGCATTAGCGGGTAGGCTGGGTCCCCGAGGATGACTATAGGCATCTCCACATCCCCAACAGTTATTTTGTGGTCCGGGAAGTAAATACCTTGCTGCAGCCGTCTAAACAGACCAGAGTTCCTGAAAACACGAGCGTCATGAACCTTGCCCGGCCATCCCACGTAGATGTTGGTAAAACGTCCCCTGTGGTCCACCAGTGCTTGCAGCACCATGGAAAAGTAGCCCTTTCTGTTAATGTACTGGCTGGCCTGGTGGTCCGGTGCCAGGATAGGGATGTGAGTTCCATCTATGGCCCCACCGCAGTTTGGGAATCCCATCGCTGCGAAGCCATCTATGATCGCCTCCAAGTTTCCCAGGGTCACTACCTTTGGCAGCAGTACATCAACGATTGCCTTGGCTACTTGCATCACAACAACCCCCACGGTAGATTTGCCCACCCCAAACTGGTTCGCGACTGACCGGTAGCTGTCTGGCGTTGCAAGCTTCCAGAGGGCTATGGCCACTCGCTTCTGGACAGTCAGGGCTGGTCGCATCCGGGTGTCATTGCGCTTCAGGGCAGGGGACAGCAACTCACAAAGTTCAAGGAAAGTTCCCTTCCGCATGCGGAAGTTTCGCAGCCACTGTGATTCATCCCAGACCTGCAGCACTATGCGGTCCCACCACTCAGTGCTTGTTTCCCGTGCCCAGAATCGCCGTTTCACAGCATCAACATGACCCATTGCCACCGTGATGTCCTCGGCGCTGGGTCCCCTGCTTTCTGAGAGGTCTGTGCTACTCTCAGACTTCAGGCCATCACCGCGTTGACGTAGCCTCCTCGCCTGACTTTTCTGCATCTGCCTCAGGGCAACCTGTATGATAAGCTGCGAGGCGTTGAGAGCGGCCACAACTGCAGCGATGGTTGCAGTGGGCTCCATGCTCACAGTGCTGTGGCGTCCGCGCTGTCAATGACTTGAAAAGTGCGCGAAATGATTTCCCGCCGGCGCTTTCAGGGAGGGAGGGAGGGCGGGAGTGATGGACGGATGACGACAGTTACCCAAAAGCACCCTGGCCCCTTTTTTTTTTACCCAGAAGGCATTTGCGGCTCCACCCAGAATTCCAATGGGCGGCGGGGACTCCGGGAACTGTGGGATAGCTGCCCTCAGTGCACCGCTTCCAATGTCGACGCTTTCCCCGTTAGTGTGGACTCACAAAGTCGAATTACTGTCCTTAGTGTGGACACACACGTTCGACTTTGCAATATCGATTCCAAAAATTCGATTTAAGTAAAATCGAACTACTCTCGTAGTGTAGACAAGGCCTAAGAAGTATTAACTTCTTGTGGGCAAATTTTCACATCTTCTGCTTCCATGCATTTTATGTTAGTATAGAGAAGTGATGTGCATGTGAGAATCAACATAAAAGCTCTTATAACCCACTTACAAGAGAACTGCCTTTATCAGAAAGCTACTCATGTTTTCTAGAAATTATACAGAACATTTAATATTTCAGTCACATAATCCATGGATGCTTAGCTATCCATGAATTCTGGAAAATGTGTCTTTTAAGTCTGTTTTTTATATACCTTAGCATACTCTTCTAAGCCACATGTTTTATGCTGACTTTGCCCAGAGCCTCAAATATTACTCTCTGCTGAGTCACCCCTAAAAAACAATAGGGTGGTTTAATGTGTTAGACATTTTTCAAACTAGTCCCAGTGAAGTCAGTGGGACTACTCCTGGAGTAAAGTGCTACTGAATGTGACTAACGGTATTAGAATCTGGTTCTTTTACGGGTGTAGCAAAGTACTGAGAGAAGCCATCTCCCTCCTAAAACCAAATGGATTTTTCAGAAACAGCAAATAGTCAAACTGTAGTATATTTTATTACAAAGCCTATATTGGATGAATTGGCAAATTAAACTATTGCTGGTCTTTCTGAAAAAATAACTATGAAGTTTTTCACTCCATGAGCATTAAACTATTTGATAGTACATTTTATCTTGCAAAATTTATTCTCCATCTTAAAATCAAACTAAACTAGGAGTTTCAGCAACCTACTGCTAATTTTGCAAGGTTCTTAACCGTTCTAAAAAGCCTACTGTTGAATGGCTGAAAAATTTAAGCTGTTTCTTGTCTTTCTGGCAATGACAGGAATGTTTTTGAACTACCTGGTTGTAGCAGAAAATTCCAGACCCAATCTCTTTCCTCCCAATTGCCAAAGACTTCTTATGGGAAAATTAACATTCACAGAGATGCCAATTCTCATGATTTAATCGCGAGTCTTGCAGCATTTGGTGTTTTTTCTTGAAGTCTCTGTGGCATTTGGGTTTTTGAGTATATGGAATAGCACCACTTCTCCCATCAAATCTGACTACTCTGTGCTCAGACTTGTCTGTCAGTTTTATTTTAAAAATACACAAGAACCCTTCTTAAACTTCAAGAATGCTCTTACAACATTTGAGTTTTTTAAACTGATATATGTAGTACAATAATGGTTATTTTTTTATTTTCAGAAAAGCATTTTTAATTTAAATTATTTATTTTCAGTTGCACAATACAATACGCAATTCTTTATCCATTTCAACTTGTACTATAGCTCATTGGAGTAGTAAACTGATTACAGGCTCACTTGAAAGCAAGCATTTTAGCAGAAAATTGTGGTAGTGCTAATATTTAGATGTATTCTATATGGTGTACAAAAGCTATATTGATCTGTCACACATATTTTAGAAAAAAATATTATTAAATCAGAACAAATGTTTCTTAGACATTTGAAATATTCTGGAGTTTAGAATATTTCTATCACTGTGTTTGAAATCCTAATACAGTAATTTTCTGTAATGTGCATTAAATAATCTTGACTTCAGCTTTTTTTAGTTAACTTGCTAGATTAATTTTCTGTAGTAAATATAAGTCTTCTAATGAATACAAGAGAGAAATTTTATATAAAACTTTTTGTTTGTTTGTTTTCAGGTATTTATAGCAGCAATGATGTAGCAGTATCATTTCCTAATGCAGTATCTGGCTCAGGATCTAGCACTCCCGTTTCCAGTTCTCATTTACCTCAGCAGGCTTCTGGTCACTTGCAGCAAGTGGGGGCTTTGTCACCTTCAGCTACACCTTCTGTAACTACTGTTGTTGCTACAACTCAGGTAAATCATCACAGGCATTTGGATGGGTAAAAATATTATTACAAATTGTTTTTCAGTTTATAAGAATTAAAGATTTCCCAGCTTGGAAAATTTCAGTCCAAATTGTTCTAGTTGGAGAATTTAAAAGCAACTGGAAACAGGGTCGTACAATGGGAAGCATCTGACAACCTTAATAACAGGCATTGCCACCAGCCCTGCGTATAACATTTGGCCCTCTAAGAGGTCAATTTCCCAGAGCTGAAAACTATTATGAGCAAAAGTGATTGGGAGGAAATACTTAATCTGAATGATAAGTAGGAGTTGTTTAAAAATATTTTACTAGCTGCCCAAAATGCCACAATTCTGCAATCCGAAAAGAAGGCTATGCCTGGTTGAGAAGGGAAGGGAGTGAAAGCAGCAATAATAAAATAAAATAACCCAATATATTTTACAAATGGGGAAAAGGAGGGTAGTTCATAGCAATGACTATAAATCAGAAATTACACAATGCAGACAATTGATAAGATAAACATATTAATGAAAAGTATTATGGCCATTAGTGTTAGACAATAAACAATTTTATTTTTGCATACCCGTCTTCATGCAGTGCTTTGAGACCTACTAGTGAATAACCACTGTGTAAATACAGAGCACTGCTGCTGTTGTTTTTAAATGGAATCCAAGGGTGATCGCTTTTGGTTCCTTGTTTAAGCTCTAACCTACACTCCCCTTGAAAGCCAAACACAGAATCTCAAAATTCCTTCATTCAGCATTGTCAGGCAGATAAACTGATGCACGTGCTTGAATGTCTTGTTTTTCAGTTTCCTTAAAAAAAACAAAACAACAACAACAACAAAAAAACAAAAAAAAACCCTACAACACCACACGCACAACGTGGAAATTCAATACAAAAAGTTGAATTAGAAGAACATAAAGTTTGCAAAAAGTGAAATGTTAACAAGTTAGGAAGTTCCAAAATTAATTATTTTTACTCCTTAGTACTATTTAATTACATTATCATACTACCTTCCCCCCCCCCCCCCAACCCCATGCTTTATTCAGTACACAGCTTGGATAAT
The DNA here is from genome assembly GCF_013100865.1 of Trachemys scripta elegans. NCBI lineage: Eukaryota > Metazoa > Chordata > Testudines > Emydidae > Trachemys > Trachemys scripta. Next base: position 35,740,390 of record NC_048299.1, on the reverse strand, counting down.
GAATCAGGCAGTGTTAGGTAGTAAATAAGGCTGTTTATCTGTAGCATCCTTGACTCAGACACTGGGGATGTTGGAAAATGTGTAGTGAATGAACTAGGAGGCTGCAGAAAGAAAGAGCGGTCTTGTAAATTTGCTAAACCACTCAGAACTTGAAGAACTAGGTTCTGTGTCTGGTTTTGCCACAGAGTTCTTATGTGATATTGGGTAAGTCATTTAGATCAAAATTTTCAGAAGTAGCCAGTAATTGTATGCTCCTCAGTGTTTGTGTTTCTAACTCCAGATGTCCAGGACTTTATAGCAGTACTGAGCACTCTCCATTCTAGTTGAAATCTGTTGGAGCGGTGAGACCATACCACCTTTGCGAAAAAAAGCAGACTTAGTTGGGTACCCAGAAATTAAGATGCCCAAAGGGGACATTTTGCCCTTAACGATTGCACCTCAGTTCCCAATCTGTAAAACAAGGATAATACCACCCTACTCCACAAAAGTGTTGTGAAGGTAGGTTGATTAATGCTTGTGAGGAACTCAGATACTATGGCAATGACTGCCTTATGGAAAACCAGGAAGTAGTAAAAGCTAGAACTGATAGGAAAAAGGAAATCCCTTTCTCCCCCCGCCCCCCACCTCCCCAAAAAAATCCTCCCAAACCAGGACAAAACATCAAAGATGGAAATGTTTAGCTTCCTAGTTGTCTGTCTAGAAGGCTCTTGTCAGTTTTATTTTCTGCCAAATTGATAAGAGCCTTCCAGCCCAGCTACCAAAGAGTTAGAAGGCCCAGTCACTCAGCCTTCCCCCAGCCTTGGGGCTAAAGATTCAGAGAGCCTGAGCACTCAGACTCTGGCCCTAGAGCTGGGATGGAGGCTGAAAGGTTTCTGCTTTTCCAACCCTGGAGCTGGGGCGGAGGCTGAGAGCCAGGACACTCAGCCTCAGCAGCCCTCCTGGAAAACTTGTGTCAATTTCACTTTTAGCAGAAGAGTGGGAAATTTCCTACAGAAAATTTAAGTTTTGCAAAAAGGGAATTTTTTGTCAGAAAAATCAGTCAGATGAAAAATTTCCAACCAGCTCTAACAAAAATTGTTTAATCAGTGCAGGGTTCAGAGGTTGTGCAGAAAATAAGGCATGGGACAACACAATGAATATTAATAAGGCCCTACCAAATTCACAGTCCATTCTGGTCAATTTCATGGCCAGAGGATTTTAAAATTGGTCAATTACATGATTTCAGATGTTTAAATCTGATATTTCACAGTTCTGTAACCATGGGGGGGCCTGACCCAAAATGGGATCAGGTTGCAAAGTTGTTGTAGGGGGGTTCCCAAGATTGCCACTCTCACTTCTATGCTGTCTTCAGAGCTGGGCTCTGAAGGCAGTACCCTCCCAGCAGTTAAAGGAGGTTCCTGGAAGTGGAGGTGTGAGTAGGATCTGCCCCATGTTGCTGGGAGCACCCCAGCCAAGGGTTCCTAGCTTGTAGTCCATGCCAGAGACAGATTAAGGTAGGTGCCCCCAGGCAATTTGCTAGCCCCTAGGAAAAATGAATGCGCCAGCCCTGGAAAAAGCCCCAGGGTAGAAGCCCCTATCGGGTCACTCCCCTGCAGGAGCCACAGGGAAAGGAGCCCCGGCTGAAGCGGCAGGGGGGAGAAGTTGCGAGCCCGGGCTGCCCCAAACCCTGGCTGGAGCGGCAGGGGGCAGACGCCCCAATCCCGGGCTACCCCAGCTGGAGCGGCAGGGGGCCAAAAGCCCCGAGCCCCGGCTGGAATGTTAGGGGGCTCAACCCCCAAATCTGGGCTGCCCTGAGCCCCAGCTGAAGTTGCTTGGAGGTGGATGCCCCGAGCCCGGGCTGCCCCGGCTGAAGTGGCTCGGGGGTGGATGACGTCCTGAGCCCCAGCTGCCCAGAGCCCTGGCTGGAGCAGCTCATGAGTGGACACCCCAAGCCCGGGCTGCCCTGGCCGAGGCTGGAAGGAGCGCAAGCCCACAGCCCCTGGAGGAGCTGCCGGGGAAGGAAGCCCAGAGCTCAGCGCCTGGAGCTACGGCAGAAGCCGAGGTGGGAGGGGAGGGGAGAAGCCCAGAGCCCAGGCTGCCCCGGTTGTGAGGGGGTGGAGGGGAAGAGGAGTTCTGAGCTGCCCTGGCTGGAGTAGCAGGGGGCAGAAACCCCGAGCCCAGGCTGCCCCAGCTGCAGCCACCAGGAGCGTAAGCCCCCAATGGAGGAAGCCCTGGGCACGGCACCTGCAGCAGAACGGGGGGTGGGGGGGAGGAAAGAGCCCAGGCTGCTGTTGTCAGGAGCAAAAGCCCCCTGCCTATCAGAAGCCGCTGTGGGAGGAAGCCCCGAAAGCCCCGAGCTCAGTACCTGGAACTGCAGCGGAAGTGGGAGGGGGAAAAAAGCCCAGAGCCCAGCTCCTGGGCTGCCGCAGTGCACAAGTGAGAGTCTATCAGTCTCATTTCTGCGCCGCCTCTGGATGTGGGTCTGATCTCCCCACCAAGAGCGGCTGTGCAGGGGAAGGACAACTCCTGTCCCTCCCCCGCATGGCTAGATTAGCAGCTAGGAGCCCCAGGCTCCCAGCAGCAGGGGAGATCAGATTTCATGGGAGAGGGCTGATTTCACACTCCGTGACATGTTTTTCACAGCCATGAAATTGGTAGGGCCCTAAATATTAAAGATAAAAATTATTGATCAGCTGCTTCACCATTCATTCACCTGTCAGTAGTTGTGCATGCATTCTGGTGAATGTTTGTTATTTTTTTAAGAGTGAGAGAAAAAGATTGAGAAAATAACTTAAAATTCACCAGAACATGTCTAAAACTTTCCAGACTCATTGTTTATTTGAAAATTTATCACTTGGAACAACTCTTGCACCCTCCTCCCCCACCTCTTTTCCGTTTCTGCTGCCATTTGTAGACAATATGACTCACTGGCCACCATGCCCCCAGTGGCTGTGCATGGTGTAGCAGGCTCTCCTTTGTATCTCGTTCTGACTGTCCTTCCAGCCCTGCAGTGGTCTGCTGCTTCTTGTAACTCAGCCCTCTGGCCGGGTCACTTTTAGTCCTGCCCCTTCCGGGAGAACCCAAGTACAATGTACCACTGGTCTGGAGGCCTCACACCAGAGGTTTGGACCAACTTCAGGCGTTTAGGACTGCCAGCCCTTGGCTCTGTGGTCTTCATGCTCCCATCCTACACAAGCTTGTAGGGGAACCAGGCCTGCTCTCTACTCTGGGTTCCAGCCCAGAGACCTTGAATGAAGCAGAGTTCGTTCAGACTCTCTGCTGTTTCCCTGGGCTGCTTCCTACAGTGGCCTTTAGGTAGGCATTTCTCATATCTCTTCCCAACCTGACTCTTGCAGGATCCAAAACAAAGGGGATCCAATCTAGTTGAGAAACAAAAAGGTTCTGCACCAGGCCTACCTGCCCCAAGGGTTTTAGCTCCAGCTGATCATCCTTCACTCTCCCAGCCAACCCCCATTAAGCTTGGCTTTTCCTCTTTTACCTCCTCTCTCCAGGATTGACAATTACTGCAGGTGTTGGAAGGCAAAGTTGATTACACGCACAGGCCTCATTAACCCCTCCTGGTCTAGTGTGGGGTTGGTATACCATCTCACACCTCCCCATTGCTTTCCTTAGCTGGGCCTCTGCTCCTTGTACTATACATTTACATTCAATGAGACTTTATTGGCATGACAAGCTATTCAACTGTTACCAAAATATAAGAAAAAGACAGACCCCTCAGGTATCTGTCAGAGATGCATACGACCACTTAAGATAGGTATACACAGTGTGTTTTGAGGGTTCATCTGCTGTGTGTCTGTTTGTCATTGCTGTCCATTCTTTGTCCAGTGGCAAGTTACTATGTAGGATGTACCATGCTGCTGTCTTTCCTTTATCCCAGAGTCAGGCACAATTTTTCCTTCTCACTTTCTGATGAGAAGTTTTTTGATTCCTGTTAATGTGAGGAAATAAGCTTTCTTGCATTTCTTTGCATTTGGACAGTGAAGTACAAATAGTCTCTGTCACCATCTCTTCTTTGTCATACTGGCTACACAGTTGCTCCTCTGAGTTTAAACTGTGCTTTATATCTGTTGGGTTGCACCTCTAGTTTGTGATAATTGATTCTGTATTTGCAGAGTCTGCCTTAGTTTTTCACATTTTACTATGATGAGGTTGTTTGATAGTTTTGTACGGGGATCTGTAGAAGTCTAGCATGTTGCTTTTTTTATTTGTTCTTATATTCTCAGTGATTAGTATACTGATGCTCTGGCATCTTAAGTATTTTTTGGTATTGAGCAGGATTGTTCGTGCTCCATTGGGCAGGAAGTTATAATTGTTAGACCCAGGGAGCAGATATATAAGTAGACCATAATTTCATTATAATGGCACAAGATTGCCACTAATGTTAGGTTGTGTCATGACTAACGGTAATATTTTGTTGCAGATATTTTTTAGTAAAAGTCATGGACAGGTCACGGGCATTAACCAGAAATTCATAGAAGCCTGTGACTTGTCCCTGACTTATGCTAAAAATATCCCTGACAAAATGGGAATGAAGGAGCATTCAGCATCTGCAGCGGCTGGAAGCTCTGGGGTCCCCCGCTGCCTGCTGGGGTCCTCCCACCATGGCTGAGAGGTTGGGGGTCACCTCATCACCTGCAGAGGCCAACAGCTCTGGAGACCCCCGACCCGGGCAGCTGCAGGGGACAACCTTAACTCTGCACTTCCTGGTTTTCAGAAGTTTGAGTTTTACTCAACTCAGCAATCTGCAAGGGGATGACATAACCCCAGCAAAACTAAACTCTGCATTAATGAGTTTTTTGCCATTGAATTTAGATGTACTTTTTGATCCTCTAGTTTAGTGGTTCTCAACCTATTTTCCATTGTGGGGCACATATGTAGCTCAGTCTGTATGTGTTATGCAGGGCCACATCCACACAATATATATACTACTTTTATGGCCCTGAGGATGTCACATGGGCCACAGCTGTGTGCTGATTGGACTGTAAGTTGCCTATGGGCCACGGGGTTGAGAACCATTGCTCTAGTTCTTCGTTGTGAAAGGGAGTGTTTGCTGTTTTGGCTGAGATGGAATCAAAAGTTAACTATTCTTTTCTGTATGTTGATTAAATGGGGGAAATCAGCCCAGTTCTGGTCTGTAGTCATTGTTGCTGGAGTTCCTGTGCATATGGGTGGATTTGTAGAACTGCACTTGTAGATTTTCTGTTGGAGTGTTATCCCAGTCAGCGTATGATTGTACTGTCAAATAATTTTAGCAGTAGTTTTACTAGGGAGATTGTATGTATCTAGTGGTTTCTTTATAACATAGAAGATCTGCTGACTTTTTTCTTTAATGCTTTTGTAACCAGTCTGAAGTGCCTTGATGCGTTTATTATGAGATGTAGGAATGTGTAATTTTAGTATGTGTTCAAGCTCCATGTCTCTGTAATAAAATTTGATTCTATTTTGGTAGTTCAGGGACTATTTTCCAAATTAACCTGTAGGGTCCATTTATTGCAGTAGGTTTCTAGAAGTAAATTTCTCTGTGAGGCCATTTTTTGTAGGTGATAGCATGACCAGGTCTTCAGCATACAGCAGACATTTTATTGCAACTACAGTTTCATCGTCAGCAGGCATCTCCCAGTAAGCAAAGCTGTAAGGCAGCTACAGGAGATGTGTAGAGAGCGGGGCCTGGGTAGTCAGGTCTAATGTTTAGAGTCAGGAGCCTGGAGCTGGGATCAGAGTTAAGTGCCAAGCCAATGGTTAGAGCTGGAGACAAAGTCAGGTGCCAAGTCACAGGTCAGAACCAGAGACAAAATTAGGAATCAAGCCAGGATTTGAAGCCGGAGTTAGCATCAGGTATAGGGTATAGGAACAGGTACCTGAAGCAATGCATGAAAGCGGGAAGCGGAAACAAACTAGGGTCTGGGATAAGGAGGACAGGAACCAGGAACAGGCTGGGAGGCAGGAACCAGGAACAGGTGGGAAGGCAGGGCTCAGGAGTCAAGCAAGTAGGCAGGGTCTGGAGTAGAGCCAGCCAAGGATTTCTCTGGTCACTAGGACGACTTCCTGTACCTTTTTCTGGTTCAAGTAGAACTTCCCAGAAAATTGGTGGGGCTGGATGTCTCCCCCAGTCAGGAGCTTTGTAGTTGGGGGCCCTTTGCAAGCTAGAGCTTCACTGGCCCCTTTCTCCAGTCAGTTAGGTGAGCTGCAGGTCTGAGCGCTACCTGAGGACCTGCAGGCCCAGGTTCAAGGCCCATGATTAAGGCTACATTTTAGTCATGGGTATTTTTTCTAGAAGCCATGGACAGGTCACGGGCAGTAAACAAAAATTCATGGCCCATGACCTGTCCATGACTTGTACTACGTACCCCTAACTAAACCTTGGGCCAGGGGACTGAAACCCCTGCTGGTGCTGTGGGATCCCTGCTGGTGCTGCCAGGGAGGGTTGACAGGGCTGGCAGGCTCCCTACCTGGCTCTGCGCAGCTCCCAGCAGCCAGCATGTCCCTGCAGCTCCTAGGGGAGGGAAGGCCAGGGGCGCTCCATGCACTGCCCCCACTATGAGTGCCAACTCCGCAGTGCCCATTGGCCGCGGTGGGGGGGAGTGTGTGCCAGTGTGTGTCCCGAGACTGTGCCATCAGCAGCCAGTGCATCTGGCCAGAGGCTGCTTGGGCAGCCCCAGAGCCAGCTGCGGTGGCCGCTGTAGAAGTCACGGAAAGTCACAGAATCCATGACTTCCGCGACCTCCATGATAGACACACAGCCTTACCCATGATCCCTCACAAAATGTGGCTTGCAACTGAAAGTAATCTTCAAGAATATTACGCAGCAGACTATCTTCACTCCTCCGGACAGTCAGGATGGTTGCAGCAGTGAATCTTCTTCCTTCCCCTAAAGCTTTTGCATGAGCCCTGCTCCTTCCTTCCAAGCTGCTCTGTTTACTTTTTTCCTAGTTCCCTTTTCTTCTCCCACTTCCCTACTGTGCTGCCCTGAAACTGAGCAACTGGTAGAAGGAAAGAAGTGGAAGAGAGACAGCTACTAGCTGCAACTCCAGCCCCTTTAGGGAAGATCCTCCTTCCCCATTTCCCCTCCCTGCACCTTGTCCACAGCCTCTCATGCATATAGAAAGGGACGGTCATAGGGTTTCACTTCCCCCTCTCTCTCATTCCCAGGCACAGGCTTAGTGAGAGGGCACAGAGAGCTGGAAAGAGAGAGGATGGCTCCATCTCTCCCAACAGTTCATTTAAAAAAAAATTGTTGGGGAAGAGAGGCTGCCCCCACTTTCCTGTATCTAACTTTGCATCTAGCAACAATGGATGAACATATTAGCTGGGGTTTTCATCACTGAGCTTCAGAGATAACAACCTAGTAAGGGGGACTAACCTCTCCTGTAAGGTTTGTCTTGACTGGGATCACAGGTGCTTTTAACACTTTTACTGTCAAGGGCCACCATCTTCCCTGAGGGCAGTTTGACTTGCATTGGGAATAATGGAAGGACATCAACATTTTGAAAGTGTGTCTTTGATTAAGGGAAACTGACGGCTTCACTCCAATTGAGAAACAGTAGGAGATGTCAGCCATTTTGAACGAGGGCAGTTCTTCATAGATTTGTCTGTAGCAGAACATTATTCATCAATCCTGCTGAAGAAGAATATTTCAGTTATGAAAAATAATGGTAAAAATGATTAAAGGGAAAAAACCTATTAATCCTAAAATAAAAAAAAATATTTAGAGTGTAGCCATGCATCAGATTTCAGTGAGTGTTAACTCTACGGGAAGTTTGAGGAGTCTATCCTATTTCTTTAGCAAGGTGACTTGGGACAAAAAAAGTCTGACACAGGATGCTAAATTTCTTAAGTCAACAATTTTCAAATTAATTTTAACTCCTAAACTATCAGAAAATTAATTCTTTTCTGTAATTTCTGTAATTAAGTACTGTAAGTATTGTAATTTTGAGGAGCTATGCTGTATTGTATAACAAAATGGTTGAATCCTTGTTTTAAATGCAAAACTGAATTCAACCTTAACTATGGAAAACAAAAGCCATGATTCAATAATGTATAGAATGCCTTTCATCCTTAAAAAATAATAGAATTCTATATAGGTTTAATCAGTCAGCTGAAATGTAGCCAACTCCTAGGAGGAAATAGTAGCCGTTCTGTACCTGCAACACTACTCTGTAATTTTTTAGTAGAGGGAAGTGTACAAACATAATTACTACGAGTTGTTGTATATTTTTATTTGAGTAACCTTTCTTTGAGTATTTGGCAGTATTAGGAGATTAACTGGCAGATACAATCCTCAAAGAAGGTGGGTCTGAGGAGATCTAGTTAAATAAGAGTGCTGGATTGCTCTTTCAAAATGGACCTCCGCTTTAAATATCTGAACTCTAAGTAGCAGCTTTACATCTCTTTTTAATACAAACATTTGTAAGACATATCATATAGGCTTCTTTGTATAAAAATATTCTAAGACCTTCAGAATCAAAACTGTCAAGTCCAAGTTGAAACTATTAGTATCACAGGCTTGGTCCTATTTGATTTTCCTGAAAAACCTTGGTAATAAAGCAATTAGAGCCGAAGACATACAGGGAGTATTTGTGTCCATCCAGAAGTACAGCAGTAGAACCTCAGAATTATGAAGACCTCAGGAATATTCGAAACTCTGAACAAAACATTATAGTGGTTCATCCAAAAGTTTACAGCTGAACATTGACTTAATACATCTTTGAAATGTTATTATGCAGAAGAAAAATGCTGCTTTCCCTTTATTTGTTTAGTAGTTTATATTTAACACAGTACTGTACTGTATTTGTTTTTTGTTTTGTTTGGTCTCTGCTGCTGTCTGATTGCGTACTTCCAGTTCCAGTTCGTAACTCTGGTGTTCGTAATTCTGAGGTTGTATTGTAAGGTATCTGTGAAAGTGCCAGCATGTCTGCCTCCTCCGGAACAGTACTAAAGGCATTGTGTGTTCTCTCATTTGGGAAAGAGGTCTGTGTTTGAGATCCCCCTTCCATCCCAAATCTGGAAGTAATCACAAAATGCTTGAGACACCTCTTATGATGAGTGTTGTGATGAGGAGAGGATGAGGGAACTGGGATTGTTTAGTCTGCAGAAGAGAAGAATGAGGGGGGAATTTGGTAGCTGCTTTCAACTACCTGAAAGGGGGTTCCAAAGAGATCTAGACTGTTCTCGGTGGTACCAGATGACAGAACAAGGAGTAATGGTCTCAAGTTGCTGTGTGGGAGATTTAGGTTGGATATTAGGAAAAACTTTTTCAGTAGGAGGGTGGTGAAGTACTGGAATGGGTTACCTAGGGAAGTGGTGGAATCTCCTTCCTTAGAGGTTTTTAAGGTCAGGCTTGACAAAGCCCTGGCTGGGATGAATTAGTTGGGGATTGATCCTGCTTTGAGCAGGGGGTTGGACTAGATGACCTCCTGAGGTCCCTTCCAACCCTGATATTCTATGATTCAGCTCAGAGTTCCCATTAATATATTGCCCTTGCCAGGCAGATGAAGGGGTGAAGGAGTGATTGAATGCATGATACTCCATGACCAAAGCTGTGCACAGATTTTTGACACAGTGAAGAGTGAGTTCTTCGTTGTCATTTTGTGTAATATTACAGAGGGGAAAATGCACTGAAGGAGCATTAAGGTTGCAAAGCCAAGCACTCAGAAGTTAGAAAATGCCAAAATTAAGGTTGCCCAGGCAACCTTAATTTGGCCCCTTTCTGCATATGCATTATGCATATGCATATCTTTAATTACATAATCTCAGACTATTTTTTCCACAGGGCCCTTGTCTCATTTAATGTACAGGATGGACAGTGCTTACTGAATGAGCAGCTATACAATATTTCATTTTATTCTCATCATTCAGTGTCTGGCCCCATGCATTATTTATTGCATCATTTATTTCCTGCTCTGAGTACAAAATTAATTTCCTTGGGGGGGGTTTCTGTGGTGCTTATCTGAACATCTGAGTTCTTCACATAAATTAATGAATTTATCGTCACAGCACCTATGAGAGGAATGATGGCATTATTCCCATTTTACAGATGGGGAAATAAGGCACAGAGACGCTAAGTATCCACTAATTTTGGGTGTCCAGTTTGAAATGCCCATGGCCTGATTTTTCAGAGACCATAGCATTTTATAGAACTTTATTTGTTCAGACCACTGGTCTCATTGACTTCATTTAGAATTCTAGGTACCTCAAGTTGGGCACCCGGAAAATGAGGAACATGCACTTAGTGGTCACCTGTGAAAAGCTTGGTTTAAATGATTTGCCTGGCATTACATAGGATCTATTGCAGAGGCAGGATTGAAATGAGATGACAGTCTCATTCATACCACAACTCTGAATAATCCCCACAGCAGGTCCATTCTGTGCATTGAGTGAGGTGGGGGTTTGGTGGATAAGTAAGGTCTTAGGAGGTTTCCAGAAACCTTGTATTATAATTATATGTTAATTTAAATAGGTACCCCATTTTGAACCCAAGCCATCATTCACAACCACAAATGATGGCTGAAGATGAGGATTAGACACTCTTTGGATTATCCACTATAATAGAGAACATCTGTGGCACAGTAACCATGGTCTAAAATAGCATCCTAATGATTCATCTCCAAATCCAGAGTCTGAAATAGGCACATACTACACGAATGATTAGTCTCATTTTTCATACATGGAAACTGTGCCTTTGGAAGCCACGATTCTCTTGGACCTTTTTTCTTCCGTTGGGAGAAGCTAGTCAGACAAATAGGAATCTTATCTTCCCAACCCTTTGTAATTTGCTATTCTCAAATGAACTGTAGCTCTCATTTAGATTTCAAGTAAGTCTGTCCTCTTAACATCCTACTCCTGCAGAACAAATGTGGAAACTCTTCCTTGGTCATTTCTATGGTTACAAACCTGTTTGTTTGATATTTTAGAGCTACAGCATAAAGATAGTGGCCATCTTAATCATTGAAGACCTCCCTGAGTGACCTTGAAAACTGGCTCATTTCTACATCTGTAAATGCCCAAAAGCACAGGTGAAATGCCCCTCAACCTGAATTTGATCATTTTTACTAACATCCTGATGTGTCCTTATTTGATCCAAAGCCCTGGAAACCAGGGACCAGGGAGAGTTTCTATATCCACTCTGCAACCTGCACTCATAGCTCCCGTGTTTTGGATCAATTTAGTAGTTTTCTTTTTGAAAATTATTAGAGTTAATAAGTTCTAGATTTAAACTACAGAGAAATGGGGGGTGTACTCCAGGTGCGGAACATCATGACCTCAAGCCATATCAAATTTTTCTTTTTGTTTAGAGCATGATCCTTTCATTCTCAATACATTTTATGGGTTTTTTACTTAAATTATAGTGTATGTTGCCTTATAACTTTTAGATCCAAAATAAAACATTAATATTTGCTAATGTTAAAACTAAACTGACTACTTCCTTCATCTGTGTAGGTCTTTCTCAGGATGATTTATATTACTTTCAGTATGAAGAATAATTAAAAATAGAGTAATAATACATCTGGAAATTGTGATATGATAGGGTCTAACCAGCACAATTCCTGCAAAGGGAAATCATGTTTCACTAATCTATTAGAATGCTTTGAATGTGTCAAAGTAGTGGATAAAGGAAAACCAGTGAACATAATTTATGTAGACTTTCAAAATAGCTTTGATGAGGTACCTCATAAGAGGCTCTTAGTCATGGGGTGAGAAGCAAAGTATTGACATTGATCAAAAACTAGCTAAGATCCAGAAAACCCTCTGTTCTTCCTGTTTCATAACACAAGAATAAAGGAAATTCAATTCAATTAAAAGATAACAAACCCAAAACTTTAAAAAATACTTTTTTACACAATATATAATTAGACTTTGGAACTCATTTCCAGAGGAAATTGTTGACATCAGGAATTTAGCAAGATTCAGAAATGGGTATGGATAATAAGAATATCCAATGTTGTAATAATTAATGCTAACAAAGTTTAGAGGCTAGATTACACATTATAGTTCAGGGTTGAAGCCAAACTCTATTAGAAATTAGGAGGGTTCTTGGACCTTCCTCTAGAACATATGGTGCTGACCATTGTCAAAAACAGGATACTGGACTAGACTGATAGATCCAGTATGGCAATTCTCACATTTCTATTTTCCTAACAATATTTCCAGATATGGTGGTGTCAGCAAATGCTATTACTCTACAGGAAGAGCCAGTATTTAGGTCAACATGTAGAAATACAGAGCACAGTTAAAGCACCCAAACCTTAACTTGACCCTGCAGAAATATCACGAGCAAAAGATTTTTTTTTTTAAATCCTTTTAATCTTATCTGGGCTTACGACATTATGCTGTAATGTAATCATAATTGTATGGTTCTTGTATAGCGTCGCAGCAGGGCAGAGTTAAGGTTTGGGTGCCTTAACTGTGCATTTCCATGTCTAAACTTGTTTGGATTTCTTCTAAATTTAACCTTTCCTCTTTATTTTCTGTGTTTGTAGTGTTTGTTTCTGTCATGTTTTACCCGTAAATTACTGCTTTGTACTCAACCTTAACTCCAGTTTGACATAGTCTTTATCTGGGAAATTAAATTGTTAATATTCAGGCTGATCTGAATGTCTAGTGGCAGCCCAAAACACTGCCATATGGGGGAATCAGATGTCAGGTCCTGAACTCTGTCCTCAGTTCCTAGGCCTTCAGGGGATGAGAGCGTTTATGGTAAAGGGGGAATGCCTTGTATCATTCTATAGTGGAGGTAATGTTGACTGACTTAGAAGATATTTCTCATCATCCCTCTACAATGAGAGAGGAGGGATTTCTGCATTATGAGGAAATGAAAGTGCAAGATAGTGACTTCCCTCCCAAACACAACAAAACACATTTTTATCTGATCGAATTATATTTAAACTTCAGGAGATTTTACATGAGTCAGTGATGTTAAGAAACTGTCATGTTAATAAGATTTTGAATATGAATTTATTTGTTCATTATTTCAAACCTGTTTTGATTAATTGTTGATTACTTCCAGGCAAAATTAGGTAAGACTTTTTCTTCTCGTTCATTATGACTGAGGATTTTGGGTGTGGGTGTGGGGAAGAGTAGTGTGGAAGAGGAATTTACAGCCAGAGGGAAAATTCCTTGTAACATGTGACTCAACTAGAAGAACAAAGGAATCATAGTTGCAAGTAATCCAGTATTTGGTCCAATTAAAATCTTTACCGTTTATATTTTCTTCTTGTTTCAATAAGATGGACTTCACATATTTATATGAACATGCAACTAGACTGATAGGCACTTGCATGATTTTGCACACTGCTGCATGCTGAGACAACTGCATCTGTGTTTCAGACTAGCAGTAAATGCTTTCTGCCTTCAAGCTGAAGCTTATTTAGCTTGGCTTATCTGGTGCTGCTGTAGCAACCATCAGTCTCCAGGCAACTGAGGCACATTGACCTCTTGGTTGAACTGAATGTAGCACTACTTCAATTTAGCTGCCTGAGACAATAGTGATGGTGTTGAATGTGAAAAATGTGAAATTTTCTAGTCTATATGCAGTGAAAGAAAACAAAAATATTTAGGTGAAATTGAATATTTAGGTGTGACTTTCAAAATATTGTACATCACTTTGTATAGTGAATCCTTTGTATCAAGCTTCAAAGTTCATTTCTGATGCAAAGTGCTTACAGGACACATATAAAATGTAGTGTATTTTGAAAGCAGCCTTCAGAGAGCAGTTATTCCTTGGACTTGGTTATTGTGGATGTTTTTTTCATCATTTGAATAACAACAAAGAGTACTGGGCTTTATTTAGGAATTTAAAATACCAATGTTTATTGAAAAACCAAGTCACTCATTACTACTAATATTTTGATATTATTATGGAATAATTATGAATAAGGTTTTTTTTTAATTACATTGTAGCATTAGTAGTTACCTTGGATCACGTTGGTTGATTTTGGAATACCCACATTAAGAAAATAAGACTACTGCAAAATATAATTTTGATAATGATTTTATTGCTAAATCAAATCCTGCTGTCTGGTGCCAGCCAGGATAAAGAATTAATTTGGGATTTCCAATATATAGGTTCTTGGTTTTAAGGAAGACTAATTTTCTTTTAAGTTTGATATTACCACAATCAAATTGGTTAACTGCCATGAGGTAGTGAAGTGGAAGGAATAGCAAACAAATTGACGTAAAAGGGAATCCAGAATCTTACTCTGAATGAAAGCTCAACATTATTTAGGTTGTGAAGGAGATGGTGAATCCCCAGAATCTTATACCTGTAGGCCCTCATTTTGAAAAATTGTGTAAGTTCTACTCTAAAAGAGTTTGTACCCTTATGTGATATTTCAACATTAAATATTGTTATAGTTAATTTGTCCATTTGTTAAACAATTAGAGTTGAATTAATGAATAATTTACAGAATATCCAGTTTAGTTAACATAGAAGGGATCAGTAAACCAGTAATACTATTGAGATTATAGATGTTTCACATTACTGGAAGATAGAAGAACTTCTACCCTTGTGGTTTTTAATGATTTGATGTGCCCTTGTTGTACAGTGGGCAGAGGTATAAATTAGTTTCTGTAGGTGTGCCATTAATTTTTCATTTTGCCTTTCAAATCCCACTGTGTTTCCCAGTTGTATTCATTCTTGCCTCTCAGAGAGAGTATTTGAGTGCTTTTGTTTGAAGGGTAGGGTTTTTTTTTTTCATTTAATTGAAAGATTTAGGCCTAAATTTAATCAAAACAATTGATTTCTCTTAAAACCAGCATTTGGTTATCTGTTTTTATAGCTAGAATCTTCATCGTGGTTACAGTTACTTAAATTACTTGCCTTCTCTGTGTTGATCTAAAAATCAATATAGTAGTTTAATTATTTAAAATCATAATACTGAAGGAATATTCATGGTTTGCATATACTTAAAACCTGATCTATATTTCAATTTACACACCAATGGAATTGTCCTTCTTGGTTGAGAAGTTGTCTGTTTCACTTCTAAATTAGTATGAGACTTCTTGTGTGATTCTATTTTCATTTGTCTAGCATGTTCTAATAGAATTCTCTAGTCAAATTGTTTTATTTCAAATAATTAAATAGTGAAAAATCTTGCTTGTTGAAATTTTCCTATGGATAGGTCAGTCCAGTTAATAAAATGGTAGTTTTGCCATTGATGAAAAAGTTTACGGGTTTTGAAGCACTTGAGTAAGGGCCAGGATATTTCTTTCAGAGCGGGAATAACTAAAGGCTACAGTAGGTGTTTGGTTTGTTTCCTTCTGCAGACATAAAAGTGATTGGATAAAGTGGGATTTGCTATAGGAAGTTCATGCTGTTCCCACTTCAGTCACCAGTAGTGTTGTAGGCTCTTGCACTGTGAAGAAGCAATAAGATGCATTGTTTTAATGTTTGTTGTGAAAACTGAATGAAAATTGAAAGAGGACAAATGAAAGTGTTGGCCTTGGGTTTTCAGCGGAATCACAAGTTTCAGTCCAAAAGCAGTTCAGTAGACACTTTCTATTATATGTCCTACATTACTTCATGCATTTGGAATGTTGATACGGTGACTCTAGGAAATAAATGTTGAAGCATTTAACTGCATTGAACCTTTTTTTAATTTTGGTTTTCAAATACCAGCTGTGTTTCTGGCTATCAGAAAAACACTAGAAAGTTTGACTGAGCATTTTTTCCACAGAAAGTTTAGCTCTAGATTGTGCCTTTAAAACATATCCCTCACTTGTGGTGAGGAGTTCCAGAAGTGATATATTGCAGCAAGTACCTCATAAGTAATTCTGTCTGACTCAGCCAAAATTTATTCTGGGTTTCCCTGGGAGTGTATGCTGCTACAGCAGCAATTTAACCACCCTTTAAATGGTATGGTGTGGAGCTAGCAGAACTGGAAGGGGTAGGGCCACTAATAACACGGAACAGAGGGTTCATTGCCTAGTGAAATTATAGCTGGTCCCCGTACACTGTCAGAGAGCCAATCATAATCTGGTGCCAAATTTATTGTTGAAATTTGTAAAACAAGAGGGATAACAGTCACATACATTGTTTTATCATACCTTTTAAAAAAGGGAAAAGAGCAGGTAGCCCCAAAAGCAAATTTCAACTAGTATCAGTCTACATCTACACATTTCAAGATACCAGTTTTGCGTGAAACTTGATAAATTGCTGCCTCTATTATTCCTTTCTTTTCCACTGTTAAATCTAGATTACAGTACTTGAAATGGAAATATTATTTTTGTACCAGAAATTTTGCAATGTCTTCCAAATCAAAGACAAAACTAATATGCACTTTATTTTTAATTACTGTGTATTTTGAAAATCCTACAACATGGTTTTGTATAGTGTTTTTTCCTTTAGAAAGTTTGCTGAAACATGATTAGTATTGACTGGTCAGCATGGTTGCTATAATTCATATAAAACAGGACATCATGACATGGTTATGAGTATTTTCTGTCACAAGACTTGCATTAAAAATGTGAAAAAATAACAGAATTAGACCATACTATTATGGCCTAATATACTATTTTGCTGTTCATATTTGAGGCACGCGGGCAACTTAAGTAAGAAATAAGAATAAATAATTTTTATTTTAAAGAAAAATTCCATCCCTCATTTAATGACAAATATCTCTGGGCTAAAATAGGCAATGAAATTATCTTCCATTTACTTTAAAGAATCACCAAAATATTGTGGTACGAAACTATTAGCAATTATTATATTTTTAATCAAAACGGAAGAAGTGTATTGATTAGATATAAAGCGATTAAGAAGCAGTCTTGGAATTGGTTGTTCAGCCCATTCTTGTTGTCCTATCATGAATGAAGGAGAGTTCAGTAATGGTTTAACTACAATTAAATCCCTCCCCCTTCTTTATGGAAACTCAACTGTAGGCATTTCAGCATTAGCCTAAACAATGGTTTTGAATATGTTAAGCCCCTAACAATTAGGGAGCAGTTTGGGGCATTGAATAATGTCGAATGATGCAATTGAACCTGACAGCTTCAATAGTCAGCCTACTCATGGGACCTGAAAGTTGTTCACACTTGGTTTCATCTCTCATCACACGCTGAGTATTAAAACCTTACTGGTGTGGAGCTCAGACAGAAATGGGGCCTGTTATCAGAAAATATTTCATGGCATAAAACTTGAAAGAAACAGGGGAATGTGCACACTCATGGGTTCTAAGATTATCAAGACCTTTCTGATAAAAATTTTATATAGCTAACTATTGGGTTCCTTGTATTCCCTTTGATTTTCTTTCATTGGCTCCATGTAACTTTTTTTAGGCAAGAAACTGTTTGTTTTTTCCTGGAAAATTAAATTAATTTCCAGTCCTACAATCTAATACTTTTTTGCTAATTTTAGAAACTTTATTGTTCATAAATTCTGTTCATTTTTATGTAAAGTAATACTTTTGTACTTTACTCCAAAGAAACATCAGTGTTGCTGATATCTTAAAAATATTTCACAGGGTATTTGTGTAACTTATTCAATTTAGTTGATTTGTACAAATAATTTTCAAACTTAATTAAAAATATATACGACTTTCCTTTTTACTATAGGAGAAATACATCAGAGGCCAATTAGAATTGTCATTTTTTCTTATTATAATCAATCATTCCTTGAATTATAGTGTGTTAACTATCTTCATCTTGTGTTGCTTTGCTCCTTTATTGAATTTTCCATAAATAAAATCAAAATACAATATATCTCTAATTTAGGCTTAGATCTATCTGTTGAAATCATTTTGAGTAAGATTTGTTTTCTGGGCATTAAAAATAAATATTTAGTTAAATATAAATAGTTACTATTTAAATTTTGTAAAAGTACATTTCAGCCATGTTTTGCAAGTTGGCTGTTAAAGAGAATCAGCTGAAGTAAAGAATGCTACAGCTTTAAAAGTGATGCATTTTAGAGCTTGTTTCAATCCTGTGACCTTAATGTGTATTGACAGGATGATTGCGCATTTTTAATAAATGCTTGCTACAGCCTGTTTCAACTGAGTGAAATGTGAAGCTCCTATTTCACCTTTAAATAATGCAGTATTCTAATACCTTCCTTACTTTCCTGTCAGATGAAGTCATCACGTACATAGTAATACTTTTCAGATCCATATTCCTGACGTTTTCCTTCCTCATAAAAAGAATATAGTTCTAAGTTTTACCGCCAGCTATTTGAGCAGTTCTGTTAAAGTGAGCTTTTTCTAGAGGAGTTGCATAAGATGTGTGATGTCACTAGGAATTCTGTAGTTCTAACTTACGTCACAGGAAGTCTTAAAATATTCTTTTAGTTAAAGTGTAAGCAACGATTTATATGTAGGTAGTGAAGCACCACTTGTGGAAAACCTCAGACTCTTAAATATTGTTCAAATCATGCCAACCCTTTTGATCTGGTATGTCAACCCACATAGCAAACATTTAATTTCTTTGATGTGTGTTGTTTTGCGCTTTAATAGCTTCTCAGCAGAGACTTGCTGTTCCTTTCAAGCTATGTAGATCATTCTAACTAATTTCATCTAGCTCTGCTTATGAATTTTTTTGTTAATTTCAGTCTACTAAACATGTTTTGTTTTTGCCGATTATGGCAGTTCTGCCACTATTATACATTTATTTGTAATCTTATACATACTACTTTATTTTAGTTTTATTAACCTTCCTGTGAATTAAATAGAATGAGAATAATGGGGGCGGAAATCCAATCTCTGCAGCAGAAGTCAAAAAGGTACACTACTCGCTTGATTTTTTTAAAAATCTCACTCTCCTGAAATGCTAGCACTTTGAACTTTCAAAAATTAAAAACTAATAAAACATAATTCACATTGATTAAAGGATAGAAATACACTAATATAATTTATAACTGCCTCAATGAAACTTAAATTTGGAATATACAGCGTTTTACCTTATTGGTCTTGTCTTTTTTAAGTATAGGCGCAGATAATACCTTTGGTTAACCTTCTGTTTATTACCGTTTTCTTCAGAGAAAGTGTTTACCAGAAATTTGTAATTCCTATTATTTGCATGAGAGGAAAAATGAAAGGTTACTAACAAATAATGCTAGTCGATTTGGAGTCATGCTATAGGTGTTTATTGAGGAAAACAGCTGGAATGGTTCAGTGTTGCCTGCCTCCATCAGTAAGTGTCACTGAACTTAGTGGAAATTAATGTACTACATTTCAGGGACATATTCACATAAACAGGTAAGTGAAAAGACTTGCAGTATTTTAAACGGCTTATAACTTTTTGAGATTTAATCTAATGGAGATGTTCTACAAACCTTGAAATAAGGGCCAGATTCTCCATACTTGGTGAACCTGTGAGCGTTTGTGATTTATGTTCTTATAAAAAGAAATCTATTAAAATGACAATTGTCTTACAGAATTTCTTGTTCCTACATTTTATGTTTGTTTATTCTAACAATATACTCAACAACAGAAAAACTTGAATACAAGTACTGGTCATGATTTCTCACCAGTATATAGTAAATACAGCATCATTGGAAACAGTTTTGTGAATTTGTAAAAGTCCATTCATCAAGTTTAATACGTTGGCTAAAAGCCAAACCTTAATGGCAGTGTATGATTCTTTCCAGAGACATAGTTTACACTGTGTAATATTTTTCTTGTAATAACCAGTATGTGTCTCTTGTCTCTTGTGTGCAGTTATATATGTCAAAATGTCCTGCAACTTGACTTCCCTGCTGTTCACCTTCTTTTTTACATCTCAAAAAAATAAGCATTTCATTTCTTCTGAAAAGCTTATTTGTGTATTCAGGTTCATGCTAAGATTATTGTTAATGTAATCTCACAGGTTGTGCATCTGTTTTTCTGTAAACACCAGAACGTAGACTTAAAATCTATTTTTTATTCTGAAAAAAGTGTGTTCTTTCAGGCTAATGTAAATATCTTCTATTAGCACCGGCAGTATTATTTTTGTTTGTGATCGTATGCTTCCAAAACTCAGTTTTAAGGCAGATCTGTTCTTCGAAAGGGAGAAAGTATAAACAGCCAAGGGAGGAAGGTATTTTTA
Organism: Trachemys scripta elegans; assembly: GCF_013100865.1. Taxonomy (NCBI): domain Eukaryota; kingdom Metazoa; phylum Chordata; order Testudines; family Emydidae; genus Trachemys; species Trachemys scripta. Next base: position 35,720,380 of record NC_048299.1, on the reverse strand, counting down.
TTGCATTGGATTATGCAAGTTTTTGGCCAGCCTCCTTAGCTTCATCTGTGTAAGGGTTCATTTTCGCTTGTTTGGCACAAGTCCCAGCAAAGACCTTCAGAATTGTGGTTAGCAACATGAATGAATACAAACTTTTGACGAGCTCTTCAGTAAGTAGAGCTGGCCAGCTGCCAAAAATACAGTTCCTTATATGGGGTCAGGGCAAAACTGTGATTCGTTGAGCCCGTATTGTATAGAAAACATACTTGTAATGGCTGTTTGCTTTCTTTAAAATAAAAACAAAACAAAACAAAACAAAAAAACACCAGGCTTCCAAGCCTATCAAAATAGGAAGTAACAAAATAGTGTGCAGGTTTTACTAATGACAGAGTAAAGCAAAGGAAATATGGCTCTGTGTAGTTAAACTATAGAGCTGGAAGGTGAACCTTTTGACCTCCACAGCCGTCTTGTGATGTAAGGAACCCAAGCATTTGTGAGACATCTGTTGTCTACCTGCCCTTATTTTGTAAATGGTTTAATAAGATTAAATAATTAGTAGGATAACTGCATGGTCACCATGCCACTAAGTCCTGGCATTGGCTGCATACTTAGGAATTGTAAGCAAGTCTACACATCCTACTTGTTGTACGCCAATCATTTAAAAGTTACAATTCAATGATTTCTAACAATTCATACGCTAACATTTTTTTTTAAAATTTTTATAGAAGCTTTTTGTTTAATGTATGTACCAGAGAAAATAGCAATTTACGCTTTAATACATGCAGAAATTACTGCAATTATATTTCCTTATTCCCAAATCTTGATTGAAAATCATTAATTACTTTTTAAATATTAATTGACTTTTAAGTATTTTACATACTAGTGATTAATTTTAATTCACAAGGAAGTGTCCTTAAAATAAATTAAGAATTTTTCTCCCAGACTTTTTAAAGATTGTAGTTTTAATTGTTGTCTTACAGGCAAACACCCTACCTGGATCTTCCCTCAGTTTGCCTCCATCCCACATGTATGGCAATAGGCTGAATCCTAATTCAGCAATGGCAGCACTTATAGCTCAGTCTGAAAACAGTCAAGCAGGTAAGCTTGCGAGAACTGTTCGAAGCATCTGCTTTCCTGATTTTAGCTATTTAAAATGACCACTAATTTTATTTGTGAACTCTTGGTTGGGGATTTGGTTCCTAAATGACTGTATATGGTTCTTTCATGTTGGAAGTAAATTCTTTGTTGTACTGCAAAATAGCTATGCATTTTTTACTGTCTGAAATGTAAATGTTTAAGCAGAGCCATCAGCAGGCAGGAATGCAACAATGTCTCCTGTGACTTTTGTGATTGATGTGTTCAGTTCTCTTAGTTCTTTGCAAAGAAAGTAACAGCACTGGGTTTTGTCTTGAATAGTTTAAACCTTTATTTGCATAATTCATGAAATTGCATTGCACACAACTTTGTGTGGCAGAAAGATCCTGTTAGAGAACTTCTACACTGTTTAATAATCCTGTGAATATTTACCAATTGACATTTTGTAACATCGCAGAAGAGACCAGTTTTAATGAGCTACTGGATTTGCTTTGTTTCATTCCATCCTTAAGGATTTGTTGACATGTCATAGTAGTCATGCCTGTTTGGGGGAAGGGAATGAGTTTAGCAGTTTACCAAGAATGGATCAGTCATGTCTTTGCCCTCTAAGAGGTCAGAGGTCATTTGACTCAGAAAAGGGGGAGGGAAGCCTTGAAGGGGGCAGATAGGGTTATTTTACTGAGAGGCCATAGGGAAAATAACCTTTTTGAGTCCTTCCAAGCAAAACATTTCTTTATATTTATTTAATGAGGGTTTTTGTTTGTTTGTTTTAATACATTGTAGCAAAAGTCTTTCCTATGTTCTTGCTTATAAATAGTAGCAATTTTATAAAATAAGGACTTCAATAAAATGTTCAGTAAATCTTTAAACCAATATATAATTGTTAGACGGTGGTAGGTTTTGTGCATTTTCTATTTTATGAGTTGTCTTGGGATGAAAAGTGTTAAAAAAAGAAAGCATCAGGATTTGCTGTGATAAGCATACAGATTAGCTGTCCACAGCTGTGATTCATTACTTTCACCGTAGAAATTAAAAGTGGCTGAGGGGAGGGTACTGCAAATGCAAACCACGCTTCTGTGCTGTAAAACAGAAAGGAATGAAAGAACTGAACATAATCCATGGCCTGGTACATCCACAGAAATGTGTAAGGACAACGCCTTACATGCTACAGTTCAGCAGTCTTCAACTATCTACACATTAGTAGTAACTGCAGGTAGTAGTTAAGGTTTAATATATTTTAAAATACAGCAGCTTTAAAACTCTTATCTAATAAGAGTAACTTTATCAGCTGTGAAATATTTACATTACAGGTCAAGATCTTGGAGATAATACTCGCAGCCTTGTTGGCAGGGGAGGTTCACCCAGAGGAAGTCTCTCACCACGGTAAGCATTATTTACACTGGAGAGTACAGGCAAAGGAAACACTTTAAGATTTGGAAACTTATTTATCTTCTCGATAGTGCATATATTTGCTAAGATTCTAAAGAATTATGCAGACAATGTACATGTCCAGGAAGTTAGGGAAATGGTGCCAAATTTACTCTGATATTAACTAAAACTCACATGATTAGATTTGCAAGATAAATGATCTCTTTACCTAGGGTTACTGAGATAATGGAGATCTCCTTAAAGGGACCTGCTTATAATTTTCTATCTACATGTAGTATTAGCTCCACTCTATACCTATTTTTGTCACTATAATTCTTTTTTTAAAATGTCCAAAAATTCCCATATATCATCAGATTACAATACTGGAGGTAAAACATAGAGAACATTACTATATCCAGATATTGTGTTTTCTTGCTCTAGAGACAGTGCACTTGATCTCCACTATTGAAATTTGACAATAGAATCTTCTTTATAGAATTCTTTCACTCTAACATACTTATAATTGTTGCCATTGATTTTTAAATTATAATTTTAAGGAAAAACATTCAAATAGTCTGGGGGTTTTTAAGTGCTTTGAGTGAAATAAGAGTGCTATTTGGTGATAATGGTTATTTTTTAAGAGTGATTATTTTGCATATGTGGCCTATTTGAAGTAGGGTATTTTAAGGATGCTCTTGTATGCCTTGCTTGGGCATTAGCATCAGGATTGCTCAATAGGTGTGATACCTCTGGGCCTGCCTGAGCCTCAGATACCTCTGAGCCCAAGTCTACTTAAGCCTGATGTATCATTGCCGAGTCCAGAGTGTGTGATAAGTCATGTGATAAATCACCTGCAGGTCTTGTGATAGTCGTCATAGGTTCAGCCTATCCACAGCCGAGGACCCAAGAGGTGATCCCTAGGCACATACATAAGCTCCTAAGGAAAGCAATCTTTCCAGTCTGCTCAACAACACTACTCTGGCCAGGAACACTCCAATTGCCAGTAATTTCAACAGACTGCCTTTGCTCTTGGTCCTGCTTAGCCTTACCTGTTTCCACGCTAGCCTGCCTTTGCTCCTGCCTCAGCTGGCCATCTGGTAACTCTGACAATAGACCTCCAAAGAATTTAATTTACTATATTATAGTATTGTAACACTGTATTTTATTATTACAGTCTGAAATCGTTGTAGAAGTCTGTAATTAACAAAGCTTTATTAGGTTATAATTTAATGTATATGTTATATACTGGGGGGTCCAAACCATGGGGACACTAGAGCTGTTCAAGGAATAGAATTCTTTAACATGGGCAAAACCATGTATTTTTCTCTAGCCTCATTCTTGTAAACGGCTGAATCATTTTGACTGAAATTTTATTAAAAAAAAAATTAGCCTGAGGCAGACACCCTGAAATCAAAGTTTGGCAACTTTATAAGCACTTGAAAACTGGGTCTTATAAAAGGAAGTGTCAGGCAGCATTAATGATAGGCAGTGCCACCAGCCCTATGTACAATATAAAAAAAGACATACTGTGACCTGTGGTGCCGAGGGTAGCCCAGACTGAAAATGCCAAGGTCAGGGCAGGCTGCAAAAAGGAGAGCATATTCTCCCCAAACTGGAGGTTAACGCTGAAGTTAGATTCACCAACCAGTCACAAACTGTGCTCCTGATCCCCCACACTGGTTATCAAGAAGCTGAAAAAAGAAATCTCTCAGTCCCCTCTATTTCATTCCAGTTCTCTGGTTCCCAGTTAGCACATAGGTCCAGTAAAATGAGAAGTTATTTAAAAACTCTGCTCACTATACAAAATGTTCTTCTAATCCCGAAAGGGCCAGCCACATTACCAGATCAATGCTAGTTTGGGTCTTACCTAAAATACCATGCTGCCAGCCAATCGTTTAGTATCTAAAACCAAAGGTTTATTAAAAAAGAAAAGAACAAGAAGTGAGTTGTTAAATGGTCAGAACAATGAGTTACTATATAAGACTTCAGAGTCCATACATCAGGTTCTTAGCAGCATTGGTGAGTTTGCTGGTTTGTAGAGTCCCTCTGGAACATGCCCAAAGCATGGATGGGGTCTGTCAGTCCTTTGTTCAATGCTTCAGTTTGTAGAGAAGTTGCTCCAGAGGTAAGAAGCAGGTTTGAAGACAAAGTGCAGCTGGCTTTTTATATCCATTGCCATGTGACTTGTACTTCCTTTGTCCCAAACACAAACTTACAGCACATGGGAGTCCCCTGTCCACCAGCATGTCCCTACATGTCCTGCTGACTCATAGGTGAAGTCCCTGTCTTCTCTCAATGGATTCATTGTATAGCTGATCGGCTTTGATAAGCCATCAAGCAGGCTGGATAGTGCTGATGCCAATCTGTCTGGGGGAATTACCCAGACACACAACCCAAGTTTGAAATACAAACATACCACACACATTTATAACTCTCAATACAAAGATGATACATACATATAAACATGATTATCATATTTAGCCAATCATAATTTTTCCACTGATACCTTACATGGCATATCTTGTAAGATTCTTTGTAATACTGGTATCAATATTATAAATGGTCACCATATTCCAGACAGCGTCACACGTACCTTGTACCTTTGACTGCCTAATATAACCTCTGCCCACTAATCCATCTCTGTATCTCTCTTGTAACGTTCAAATCTGAGTAACTTCATACATTTGACATTAAAAAATGAGACAGAAATGTTTGCTTCATTCTTTAAAATATGGACATTCCCCCTGCCCCCCCACCCTCCCAAATTGCACTTGTCTTATATGTAGGACAGACAATAATTAGGCCTGAAAGTCAGAAGTTAAAGTTGTGGGACTTCTATGTATTAGACAAGCTATTTTAAGACTCATTTACAGGGTTGTTTTGGGGTGGGGTTTTTTTTACATTTATTAGTTTTATTTTTTTTCTTTCTGAACCCTGTACATTTGGGCTTATTGTAACTATACCACCTACTTACAGGTAGTAAGGTACAAAAAATAGACCTAACACTCAGAAATATTCTTTATTTCACATATAGTATACTAAAGTGGAGTGGTTTGAAGATCTTATTGGCAATCATTTTATATGACCTACATAACTCACTTGTGAATTGTGCAGCCATTCCAGCTCATGCTAATAATACCTCTATACCACTCTACAACAATTGTATTAGATATCTAATCTCACACACATATATACACCCATACTTACAGTATAATATAACTGTTGGTGTGTGTAGTGTGTATATAAATGATTTCCGTTTCGAATGGGAAGCGCTACTTTTTCCAAGCATGCCTCAAATATTATTTAACTAATATACCAACAAACATTCAAAATAACATACAATGTATAATACCTGTTTTTAAATATGTATGTACATCCCTATATAAATGCAAATCAATATTTTAATATAATAGTGAGGCTGAGAATTTACACAGTTACATGCTGACTCTGCAATAAGTAGGAGGTAAATATTGAAGGCCACATGGTACAAAAATGTATGCCTGAAATGAAGCAAGGGCTTCTGTTTCATTGCATATATAACATACCATACAGAGCGTTCTAATTCTGTCTAGCAAATAGTTGAACATGGTGGAATTTCTTGGTTTTTTTTTTTATTTTAATTAGGAAATTTTATACAAAAAGTCACTTCACAATAGGCATTACAATATAATCCTTTATTATAGCATCAAATACTATTTTTTAATCAGGACCCGTGACTTGTTCTCTTGTAGTGAATAAAACAAGGGGGCACTGGAAGAGATCGCTTCATAGCTAAGGCAGTGGACTGGAGTACAGACTATTTAGATTCTGTTCTTGACTTTGCTACAGACTTCCTGTGTGACCTTGGGCAAGTTGTTTAATCTCTTTGCTTTAGTTCTACAACTGCAAAATACAGAGAATATACTGAGCGCCTGATCCAGAGCCCATTGGAGGCAGTGGAAAGATGCTTGTTAACTTCAGTTGGCTTTGGATCTGGCTCTGAATGAGGCACGGGGCCAGATAGGGAAAAATGAAGATAAGAAGAAATATTGAGCAGCTGTTCTGTTCACTGAATACAGTCCACCTTGTAGACTGCGGGTGAAGCCACAAAAAGGGATTAAGGGCACATAGACCTTGTACTGGCTTTCTTCAGAGCGGTGAAATTCATTCTGAATGAGATGGGTCCAGTAGAAAGACTAGGGTATGATTATGTATTAAGATAGTATATGAATGAATATGCACAAAGGCGGCAGAGTTAAGGTTGTATAGGCAACTTTAACTTGGCACCTTCAAGACTCCGAGGAGTCCGGTGGCACCTTTTTGTGGATACAGACTAAAAGGGCTACCCCTCTGAAATTTTAACTTTATTTTTCGATTTTTGAATGCAACTCTAATGTTTTTTATGAAATAATATTACTACTTCAAGTGCTTGCACATGTCCATTCCAGTGTAGGGGTGTGCACACCCTGAGCAGTTGCCAGAATTTTTTCCTATCAGTGGTATCCGTCGGGACCACTTTGCTCAGGCAATCCTTCTCCTAGTGATTTTTCTGCAGTTGTTAGTGTAAATAGTTATTACAGCGTGATAGGATTTAGTCATTTTAGTAGGTTTTAGTACTTAGTTCCGGATGCCTCCATGCTTAGCTAATGGGGTCATCTGCTTCCCTGGTGCCGGGGCATGCCTCAGTGGCTGGGTTTCAAGCCCTGGGCCTCTGGTGGTGCCTTTGAGTGACCTGCACTCAAGCTGTCTTAAGTGCCTTGGGGAATCTCATAAGAAATACTGCTGCCAAATTTGCAGGGACCTCAGATCCTGAAACAAAAAGGACTGAGTGGCAAGACTAAAGGTGATCCTCATGGAGGCAACCTTAAGACCTGCCTTGGTGCAAGCACCCGAAGAGGAAAAAATGGTTACTAATTTTTCCGTAACTGTTGTACTTCGAGATGTGTTGCACATGTCCATTCCAAAACCCACGCTCTGTCCCCACTTATCAGAGACAGTTGGTAAGAAGAAACTGAAGGGGGAGCGGGGTCGATGGGGCCATTTATACTGGCACTATGAGCATGTGGCACCAGGGGACTCTGGAGCTGACCTGACGGATACCACTAGGGAGAAAAAATTCTGGCATCTGTGCTTAGGGCACGCACACACCTACATTGGAATGGACATGTGCAACATTTCTTGAAGAACAACAATTATGGAAATGTTAGTAACTGTGTTTTCCACTCAATCACTCTCTATTCAAAAATTTCTCTTTACATGGGTTTTTGGCACAAATCGCACATCAAAATTACATATGACCTATGTACTATGGGAGAATGTCATAATTGTAATGATTTTAATTAGCCTTCATATTTTGTATTTCACCATTGTTTAGATGTTTTTAGATATTTGATTTATATATAATTTATTACTGTACTGAGCACCTATTTCCTGCTCCAGCAATATGTGCTCTTTGAGTTCAATAATATCTGTTAGACATAAACTTCTAGTGCAGCTAAACTAATGCATCTGTTTTCTGTACACAAATTCCCAAACTGCTGTTTTCTGTTAAAACCTGGGTGATGAGAGCTCAGAGTTCCTAGTGGCTTTGAGAAGCTTAATGTTGGAAGCTCTGGATTATGTAGGTGCTATGGGCTAGCACAAGGTAAGAAACTTTATGGGCCCTTTGCTAAATACATTTCCCTCCTTCCTTTAAATGTGTAAATTACAATGTTTTCAACAGATCTCCTGTAAGCAGCTTACAGATTCGCTATGATCAGTCAGTGAACAGCAGTGTGGAAAATTTGCCCCCGGTAGCTGCCAGCATTGAACAGCTTTTGGAGAGGCAGTGGAGTGAAGGACAGCAATTTTTGCTAGAACAGGGCACCCCTAGTGACAGTAAGTATTCATGTTTTCTGTTATAACTGGGCTTTTTTGTTTGTTGGGCAGTGTTATAAATAATTATCACCCAGTGAATGCCTAAGTCTTTTTAAACAACCTGTTCACCATTTTATGCTGCATAGTTTATAACTTCTGTTTTATACTGATTATCATTAAGGTTTGGTTCCTCAATTGTGCTTTATTTTATGTGATGCTGATATTTTGAAATGTTTCTTTAGAGCTTTATTTTTGGTATTTTTAGTATAAACTACCGTCTTCAGTTGTGAGAAACTCCATTGTTTTTCACAAGTGTTATGCAGGTGTCCTACAGTGCTTTTGTATTTTGTTTGTTCTCCATTTTTCATGCCATTCTTGTACTGAGTTATTTATTTTTATTATTAAGAGTTGTGTTTACCAAAATGAAATAACTGAAAAGTGAATACAGATAAAACTTAACTGAGGAAATAACATTGCTTTGGATTTATTCATAATCAATGAGAAATCAGAATAAATAAAAATTGATTGACTAGTTTTAGACAAGATATAAAATCATTATTTTGTCACTTCTTGTGTGTATATGTTATTGAACATGCTATTCTGGTTGTTGGTAGTGAGTAAAGTGCCATCTAGTTGGTACTTTTATGAATGGTACCCTGACAAAAATGCTAATTGTGAGGAAATTCATGCGGGGATAATCCTTTAAACATGATAGCTGGAGGACAGGTTTAGCTAAGTCTTATTGCATCTCATTTGGGCGCTCTGAGGGTTCCTTTGTATATTCTTGAAGAGGAGGGATAAAAAGCTAAATCCTTGGGAAATGACCAGATGTGCCCATACCAGTAGACTTGTGTCTGTCGTAGGCCCAGAGGTCATGTTAAACAAATACAATTTGGTATTTAAAAAGTGACTGGCTATCCCTGTGGCATGACAGCTACTCTGTAGCCCTAGTTGGGTCATCCATGTTCTGGAACAAAATCAGAATTTGAGGAAATGGTAGAAGCTGTGCCTGTTCAGATGATGATGCGCTTTATCTGCAAAGAAAGGGTGGTAACTGCAATGCTCATGTAGTGCTCCCTGCTGGGTGATCTGTAGATCGACGCTGAAAGCAGCTGGAAGGTTTGGCATCCAGCAAGGTTTATGGTGATTCAAAAGCATAATGAAAACAAAAAAACAAAAAAAACCCCAAAACCCCATAAACCCGAATAAAGGGTTTTCATTGAACACATAAATTTGCAATTTATTTGACAAAGAATTCAACAGTTCCTTTTGCACATACTTTTCCTTTGGGTTTTTTAAAAAACAATAATAGTTGACTACATAAATATTATGCATATATTTCAGATCTTTGATCTGCTCTTAGAGTTGTTAGTTGTATTTTAAACTTCATAAGCCAAATA